>NW_018128086.1:611205-623292 GCF_001952655.1 Monopterus albus | reverse complement strand
CTCATTTTTACAATATGAAAAACAACTTGCCAGGGGTAAATAATCTATCATAGTACAGATGAGACCTTAGTCTGGCTTTGGCGGCGTTTCTTATTCATCGTCACTTCATTGTGTCTGAGCTCTGCTTTTATATCAGAGGTGCATTGTGTTACACACCACTTCCTGTCATTCACAGAAGGAAACTCAAGACTCCAAAAGGAAGTAATCCCTAAAAGAATGACATTTTTCTAACTTTGTCACATTAGTAACCGTTTATTAACTATTTATTTTGTGTTTTAAACTCAAATAACAGGTGATTTCTAGCCAAATAACATCTGTCTTTTAAAATTGATAAAAAAAACTGATAAATGTCAAAACTCATTGTCCTTTCACATCTTCAAACAAAGCAAATTGAAGAGAATCAAATTTACCTTATTAATATACAGTTTAATGCAGAAAGAGATTCCAAAATCTAACCAGGCCACTACTCTAACAAAACAATCTGTGGGGGGAGATTTCTATAAAGTATCTATTGTTTAGGAATTAATGTGCTCAATATCAACTAAATGTCAACTTCCCAGTAGATTGTCAGAAATGTATATCCATCCATCCATTATCTATACCACTTATTCCTGAAGAGGTTTGTGGGGGGCTGGAGCCAATCCCAGCTGACACTGGGCGAGAGGCAGGGTCCACCCTGGACAGGTCACCAGTCTATCACAGGGCTGACATGTAGACAAACGACGACACACACCCACACTCACTCCTACGGGCAATTTAGAGTCACCAGTCAACTTAAGCTGCATGTCTTTTCCTAGTTCCAACACAAGCCTCCAGTCTGAAGCTAACGTTAGCTGATTAATGATGAGTAAATGTGTCAATCCAGCGGAAAGCTCTGGTTACTGCTAATGTGACATTAATGTTACACAAAGCTCAAATTATATACTTTGACAACACAGGATAGAGACACTGGAAAAACAGAAGGGCTGTAGGCAGCGGAGTGTCATGGAGGGAGGGAGTATGGCTGAGAGACACTACGTCCTGTCCCATTGTTACTGGGTTTATCAGACAATGTGTACAGCCGTAGTTAATGCACCTTTAATGGGTCTCTCAGAAATAAAATGCTAAACATGTAATGGCATTATAGAAGCAATGGAAAATATTGAACTGTAACGAGTAAAAATGCCATCACCCTGAAATCTCTCACATTCACTGACAAGACATACTGTATCTGGACTTGTCAGTTACCGCCTGGGACATCCACACCAGCTACTATAACGCAGGCAAGTGTCAAATACTGTACTATATCTACTGGGTCTACCCAGTGCTAGGAAATACTTCAGCAAGTAAGCACTTTAGTGATAAGATTATTACTTAATCCACAACACCACTCCAGCTCACTTTATGTTGTTGTTAGGTTCACACTGTGAGTTCACTTTCATCAAGATGCCACTTTCTACAGCAAGACTGAACTATGAGCAGAAATTAATAAATGCAGGGGTATTTGGTAATCTGTAACATGTCATCATGATATATCTTTTGGTGATGTTCATAATAGCAGATCCTTGCTTGGTATGGCAACACAAAATCCTTAATGCTGCAAGTTTAATTTTTCCAGTAATTCAAAATTGTTGTATGAAATCATTTTCTCCCACAAATATCTAACTGGGTTAATCCTAACTCATGAAGTAGCCTCCAGGTCTCCCAAAGCTGAGAATATATTCGTCATTCTAAAGAGCATCTTTAAAAGTAATATTTGAGCTTAAAGGGCCTCAGGCAGTACGGAAAACAAGGACCACACTGCTGCTTTGAACTGGAGATGTGCACTAATATCAAACTCATACAACACTGCCTGTTGATGGATGATAAGATTTGGATTAACATACACGCACGCATAGATCTGCTTACACTTATCACTGCAGTGAAAAAGGTGCATACTACAGTACAGGTCCATCTCAGGCCGAGGAGTAGCCTACTCCTTGGCAGCAACAGCAGACAGCCCGAGCTCTTGTGCTGCATCACTTCCACTCCCAAGGCGACAGCCACCTGCTGCTAAGCCTTTGCCCCACAGGTGACCTTGGTGAAAAGGCAACTTTCTGCCCTGACCCCTCCCCAGGCGAGCCAGACTGATAACTGATGCCTCGGCGACACCCACAAAAGAACCCTAAATATAGCACTCAAGTTAAGTATTTGAGTCTCTTGTCCACAAAGAGCAACACAGCCCGTTTAACTGCTCACTCGCATTTACCACGCTAGCAGTGAAATAAAACGGATTCTCATATTTTCAATTAAAATATGCAAACCTGGTTGAAAGTGATGACCAACGAGCTTGTTTTGCACCAGAACTGGTGAACAAGCCCATCGGTCGGACGGGGAACGGGAAACATAAGAAAACAAGTGGCTAACGTTAGCACGCCAGCTAGTTAGCATGCTAGCGACTTGGTTAGCCTGTACACGGGAGAAATAACGGCTTTCCTCTAAGTTGTGACACATAACGCCAGCAGGTACTTTTGAGGTAAAAGCACAGAATTAAGTTGATTAGACAGGCTACGACAAAGAGCCGATAGCTAATTAGAACTTACTGACAAGCTTGAGGTTCGAGCATCCTGAAGAGCTGCTGCCGGAGGCCTGAGGGACCCCGGACTTTCCTGTGCTGCTCCCCACGGCAGCGGCTGATCCGGCGTCGGCGGCGGCTCCTGGAACACCTGGCGGCTCAGCAAACGAGCTGGTCCTGGGCCGCCCGCTGCCGCTCATATCTCTGTGCTGGGGTCAGGGTTGTTTTTTTCCGCACTATTTTCAGCCAAGCGACTATTAGTCATGAACACCCGGCAGCGAACAATCGTGGGAAGACACCGAAAAATACCGCTCCCGTTGCCGCGGGCTGTCTGGGCTGATAGCTGTTGCTAGACACCTAGAAACAGACCGCTCGCGATGCCACCTGGGAGATGAAGTTTGGCGCTGTTGCTCATGTTTGCTGCCCAGGCTTTCATAAATAAAAACAACTATTTCGCATGACTTGACAGGGGCTGTGGTTAAAAATGAAACATCAGTCTGAGTATTGTATTACCACAAAAATGAAATGCCAAATATTGTAGTATTCTGATAAAAATCCAAGATAAATCACTGAATTTACCATATTGGTGTCCCACTACCTTGCTCCAATAATAGGGAGATTTCTACATCACAGGTAAGTGTAGCTAGCCTATGAAGCACTTTGTAACCTAAAATTATAAAGTAAAGATTAGAGTAAATCTAGGAGGGGTATCAAAATCATGTGACACCTAAATGAACTGATAGATAAGACATACAATTTGGTCAAACATAAAAAAAAAAATAAAACACCGAAGACATCCAGGGATGTGAAATAAGTTCAAGGACATTAGACATTGTGTTAGATCTTTAATATTTTTTCAATATTTAGTTACTTTTTGTTGTTGTTTAGAAATATTGCACATGGTCAACATGCCTGCTTATGAGATAACATTCATCCTAAAATTCCTTCTCCAAAGTAAGGACAGTTTATTTTTAAGCACAATCATACAGTGTACACACATACCTGTGTGTATGCACATATGTCTGTGTGGGTGTGTGCACGCGTGCATGTGATTGCACATGCATGCAGATGGACAATTTAGAGCCCTAACCCCGAAGAGAATTGATAGTCCTGTGATGTTACCTGTGTTATGTGTGTGTGTGTGTGTGTATGTGTATATCTTTATATATATACTGTATAAAGCCATACACGCGCACACAGACATCCTGAATTCACTTGGTTTGATAACAGTCAAAATGACAAACAAAATAGTCATGGTGACTATAAAAATACTGTCTCTAGAGTAAAATGTAGGATGTAGAATACAATGAAAAATATACTATTGATAATGTTCCTGTGTGGTGAAAGAACAAGAGGTTGGTTGTGTTAACATGCTACCTGCACGTGCCAAAACATACACATACACCCAAACACAGACCTAAATGTGCATATATGGAAATACCAGTATATATACTTTTTCACACATCCAACTGTATACAGAGAAATAAGAGATACCCAGAATAATAACTACCCCAACTCTTCGCCAAGGAAGCAGAGGCAAAAAAGTGCTATTCAAAAATTGTCTTTGACTTTTAGTAAGTTACACTCGCTATCTCTTCAACAATGACAATAATTGGGTGATTCTTTTTTTATTGTTTCATACAATAGTTAAAGATAGTATCAAGACAGAACCTCTCACTGACTGACTGCACTGGGTTTACTATCTATGGCACAGAGCCTTTACCCCAAAACAAAATAACCCACCCATTAAAAAAACCATAATGTCCTATTGCACCATTGGACGGGAAAGGATAAAGTGTCAAGAAGAGAGGGAAGAGGGGAGGGCTCCAGAGACTGCCCTCCAGGGCTGGTCTAGGATCTGCTTTCCCTGAACTACACCACACCAGAACCATCCTGAGCTACATAGCACTTGACCCAGGACCAGAGCTTAAGGGCACTTTCTAACAACATTTGAGTGATAGAGGGGGAATGGGTGAGGAGAGAGGTGGAGAAGGGTGGGGAGGACTGAGGAGAAGTGGGTTGAGATGAGGGAAGAAGCAGAAAGGACAGGTGAAGGAAAAAGGTGGTTGATAACATATGGATCAAGGTTATTACTTTTTCTACTAAAACGATCTCTAAAAACAATACTTTCCTGATTTAACTTGTGGCGGTCCCAGACGAGAAGGGCCCCACAAATTGTGCAAACACCTGAATTCAACATTTTACAAAACGACAAATGCTCCTGCTCCCCCACTTCTGTGTCTGGTGAGAAACTGTAAGGGAGGGGATTTAGGAACCACCCCAGGTACAATTAAAAGTGGGGGGCATAGACTGATTTTGTCCCTGTCTTTGTCCAGAGATGTTTTTTCTTTTTGTGATTTTTTTATGCTGGAGAAGAAACACAATAGAGCCACAAGAGAGAAAAACAGGCCACGGTAAAACTGGTTATTTCCACGGCAACGATAACGAGAGAAAGCAACATCATATCCACTGGGAGATTCAGAGAAGTTTGGTTAATTCTACTTTTTCTCTCTGTTGGTAAGCTTGTCATGTTGTTGTCCTTATTATTTTCCGTTTTCCTATTGTTGGAATATAAATCTTCCATTCAATGTTTCTTCTTCTGACTTTTCTCTGTGCTCTGTTGGGAGCCAGTCAGTGTCGAACTTAATGTTGATTCTTCAAAGACTTGCAATCAATAGTCTCTTTACATAATCTCTTTTAAGGTGCCTGTTGACAGGTTTTGGGGAGGGGACCCCAACAGACATACAGACATATATAATCAGCTCCCATCAATGAGACTCAGTCTTTCAAAATGGCAATAACTGAAGGTGCAAAGATTGGTCACACTACATCCCAACTCCTGCCTTCTTTTTGTTTTTCAGGAGCAAGTAGATTTCACGCTTTCAGTTTCTCCTCTCATTACAATCACTAAAAACTGTGCAGGTCAATGGCTTGGTCAGACCAGGGTTGACTATGTTTGTGTACGAGTGCTCACACTGCACAGATGTGTCCATGCACTGTGGGTCTTTGTGTGAGTGTACTGTATATATGTGTGTGTGTGTGTGTGCGTGTGTGTGTGCTGTCTGTCTTGCAGCATCGAGGGGCTGTGGAATATCAGTGGAGGTCATTGGGGTTGTGTTCTGTGTCCCAACCACTGTGCTGAGGAGCGGAAGGGCAAGAAGGAGGTCAAGTCAATGGCATCTGAGGGCTGGCTGGCTGGCGACAGCAAACTGCATCTGCACAATAAGTGACAAAGTGCCTCTGTGTGTCATGGTCCTTGGTGGCGGCTCCTGGAGACTACCAGCCAAGAGTAACAGTCTGATTAGTTAAGGGTGCATGTGTGTGCGCCAGAGAGATTGAGAGTGTGTACCACAGAGTTTGTGTGTCAAACTATAAACTACTCTACAAATGTGCTGAGAGCAGACCTGGGCAAAGTGTTAACTGAAAATTTCTGGATACTTGGAAAATAAGTAAAAACGTTACTACAAGAAGCACCTGAATCATCAGGACTTGCATGTGATTTGTCCACTTTTGAGGCTTTTTTTTGTCTGGTTAGACAAATCAAGCGCACCTTGAGTAGTATGAATATCTGTGACCATATTCAAATGTTTATCTTTCCAGGTATGGTGAAGATTAGTGCCAGTATAATGGATCCTGCTGGAGCCATCCTCAGTACTTGTTCAACTCATTCAAGAACACTGCAGCAATGACACACTCCGCTCCCTCTTCTTTTCCTTTTTTTTCAGCTTCGTCATCCTCTCCACCTCATAATCCTTCACTTTTCTGCTCCTCCGGGCTCCAGCCTTTGTCTTCTTGCTGCTCTGCTCCTCCATCCTCCTGAGCTGATTGACTGAAAGAGGAGCTGTGGGAGGGAGCAAGGTTGGCTTCGGCTGGCCCTCCAGGCTCAAAGGTTCCAGGCGTGGCCGCCTGCATGATCTTCTGACGGACTTCACGGATCTTTAGCTGTAGACACATTTTGTTGGGGAAGGTGTCTGAGTAGCGTGCCTGGAAGGCAGCGGTGGCCTGAGCTGGAGAGAAGACCAGGATGTGGGAAAGAGCAATTGGTTTACAAATGCATATTGTATCCTACATGAAATCCTTTCAAGAGAAAACAAAGCTGTGATTACAGGGTTGCCTGCACAGTTTTCTGTTAAGCATATTTTTACCGAGCACTTTGCTTCAACCTACAGGTAACATTGATTCAGTTGTTGCTACAAAGCCACAGCATGTACTATAACCTAAATTAAACCTAAAATAGCCTGAGGGGAAAGATAAGGGAGGAAAGGTAAGTAAGAGCTTAGATAGTTCCACCTGTTACCTTTACCCACCCAGACACCCTGTGTATTTATTTATTTAAGTTGTTTTCTTCAGGCTTTTTGTAGCCTCAGTTTGCAGAGAAGCAGACAGGAGACAGGAGACAGAGACCTGCGACAGAGCTGTCAGCAGTTGGTGTTGAACCACTGTCATGAAGAGTTACGGTGCTCGGCACCAAAACCATTCGGCTACAGGGCGCCCCCTACTGTGAACTATTTCAAAGGTAAAAAGTGTAGATTGTCTTCTACTTTTAAGCTGCAAAGTACTTGACTAAATGTAATGTATTATTTAAGTAATTTAGCCAGATTCGAATGGGTGGGAAGGCAGTTTTTTTCTCATACGTAAGTAAAACCTTTGTGGCTGTAATGAGGTGAAGCAAAGTTTGCCTGTAGAGTTTAATACAAGTCAAAGACTAAACTTCTATTCCTGCTAGTTGTTCTCTCTCCTTGTGGTTTACCTGAGGGAAAGAAGCCATGTTCCTGAAACAGCTGCATAACCAGAGCCCGCCGCTGATCTAGAGTTCTCCGCAGGGATGAGTAGGGGACCCTGTCCAAGTCTCCTAAAAGGTCGTTGCCCTCTGTACCTGGTTGGTCAAAAATGAGGATCATAGCACCGTCACTGTGCCTTGTGGAGCAGTTCTGCAGCTGCTGCACATGATGAACCTGTTGTACCTGCTCTGTCGAAGGTGAAGATGTCTCCCTCACACTTTGCTGCACACTTGGGGGTGTTGGGCTCAGAGCCACAGCTGGACAGACGTCGAGTCTTCCTCCTTGGGGAGCTGGGGTCCTCTGCTGTGACATCCAGCTCTAGATATGTGAACGATGATAGAGCATGAAGAGAAAAAGGGATATATATATATGTGTGTGGAAAGAGGAAGGGAGTGATGAAATGTTAAAGGTGATTTGGAGAGAACAATTGGATTTTAAAGATTGAGGAGAAGGAGTAAAAGTAGAAAAGCAGGAATCAGATTAGAGTACGGTTAATAAAAACAATGAAGGATGGAAGAGGTAAAAATGGAGTGAGACAAGAAGTCTTAATGCCAAATAAGTTATGCCCTTTATCACTTTAAGCATGTCTTTGATTCAAAAGTTAGGAACATTCACTCGTTTCAGTCTGAGTCTCTGAACAGGATCTCACCGTTGGAATTACGCCCCTTCTTGCGGTAGCTTCCCAGGATGGCTCTTGGTGAGGTGGCCAGGCTCTGCAGTGTGGGGGAGGAAAGGCCCTCCTCTGGATTAAACTCCGGAAGCTCAGCAAAACGCTCCTTAAAGTATGTCTCAGACAAGACCCTGCGCACAGAGGACACAGCAGCCACATCAGTCCCCAACCCAGTAATGCACTGGTTAAAATATCAAGGGAAGGCTTCTGAATGGATTCCCATTTCTCATGGCTCGGGGCTGAGTCTTTCTTATGGCTTTCCCACTGCTCTCTCTAAATAAAGAGTATAAAGGTTGAGCACTCTGCCCACTCGCATTCAGTAAACAACAACAGAGTTTCCACCATGGTTTTAAGAAGTTACATTTGCTCAAAGACTAAAAATTGAACTAAATCCAACTATGTGTGAGATTCGGTGTTAAATAAAGCCAACAAATGGAGTCCTGTCCATGATGTTGTATCTCATCTTCAAGCTGCTACAGACTGTAATTACAAAAGATAAGCTATTGTTCTATGAGCTCTCTCAGCTTGAGAAAATGTAAACTGTTAAAGCAGAGAGAACACTGTCTTACAACAACCAGAAAACCAGAAGGACCTGGCAGACTTGTTGTATTTTGCTTTGGCACTGATTCTATGAGAACCATAACTTACAGTACGTCTTATCACAGAGGATGGTGCTAGACTTTAATAAAAGCTTGCCCTGCAGTCGAAGATGAGATCACAAAAATAATAGCAAAACACTTAACATTTTCTACTCAATTTCAGTTCCTCTTTACAAGTACTTACCCATTTCATAGCAAATACTTTAATGGTGAGGTTGCTTGTGACACCGAACCCCTTCAGATATTATTTTAAATATGCAAGAACCAATGTGAAGCTCTCTGTGCTAATGATTCCTGCCCTTGTAGTACTGTTTTTTTTCCCCTCACTCACTTGTCGAGAGAGTCGGGTGTCTTTTTGAGCGGCGGGGGTCGAAACTTGGTCTTCTTTGATGAGGAAGGAGTCTCTCTTTCCACAGTAGGTGGTGGAGAGGGGTCCAAACCTGAGGTTGGTGGAGGGGAATGAGGTCCAGCCTGGGAGGAGAATGCGAAGGTTGAATTAAAGAATAATATGATTAAACACAAGTCTACCTGTGGCTCTAATGTACAAATCCTCAGCTCTTCCATTCTGAAGCCAATGTCAGAGCATCCGGGCCTGTTTGTTAGCATGTCTCCTACTGTGTGACAGCGGCAGCTATTTTTGAACAGTTCTGGGTTGACAGTAGCTCATTTGTGCATTATGATTCTTTTTTTTTTTAAAGTGTTTAATTTCATTCTTAGCTCAGAAAATTTCTAAACACAGTAAGGCAGATTAAAACCAGTGTGATGCAAGTAATAATACTGAGAACAAATGAGGAAATACATATATTCCTGTTAAACAGTGCACGTGTAACATTGCCTGACTTCTGTAGAGAAGTTGTGAAATTCCCCGTGTGGTTGTTATAAACCAGCAGCAACCCAGTAAAAAAATCTGTCCTGAATGGTTAGAAGAGGCGTGTAAGATCCTTCATGAAAGCTTCATAAAAAGTGTGTTTTGATGAGAGAAATGGCTGAATGAATGGAGCAGCTTCTCACCTCTTTGCTGCTGTCGTCCATACTGTGGTCCTCTCTGTCTCTATTCTTTTCACTGCTCTCTGTCATCCCTCTTTCACGCTCTGCATCCATCTCACTTTGTTTCTCCCTGCCATGCACGTCTCTCACATTTTCCTCTTTAACATACAGACCGATGTCCTCCTCTTTTTTTACTAGAACAGATAGACAATGTCAGACTTGTAAACAAACTGTACCAATTCTTAGTTCTCTCACTTGGCACAATGCAACTTTTCACTAGGGAGCATACTTGTAAATCACCAATATACAATTTAGATGTCAGAGCAAAAAGCGTTACTGCATCCTGTCAACTCGGTGAATACATGTGATGAGTTTAACCAGGTGTCAAGACTTTTAAGGTTCAACAGACTATGTTAGGATAAAATGGCCACAACCACAAAAAATGAAATGTAAAAGCCGACCAGATAAAACCACAAGGGTTTTACCTGTTGCAACGTTGCTGGTACAGGTGGCCACGGACATCCCCTTTTCTCCATCCTCAATCTGAGCATCCGACTTGTTCTCTCTCTTCACCTCCACCTTCGGCTCCACCTCCACTGCCAGGCCCGGCTGAGAGGTCACCACCACTGAACTCGGCACCCCTGCTGCCAATGGAGAGGATGGGTTTATCAGGTCTTGGGCTGGGGCTGCCACAGTGGGTGGCATGGTTGTCACAGAGACCACGCCAGTAGCCAGTGCAACAGTTGGTGCAGGGTAGATGGCAGTTAGCACCTGATGAAGAAGAGTGTAAAAAGCAGGCACATCAGCAAACAGTCTGAGAAACAAATAATGGTGTCCAGGGGGTTTCTGTGTCCTTTTCTGATGCAAAGCTCCACCTGTTTGTTTTGGGAAAAAAAGGTGTTGACAGTCCTGACATAAGTGAACATGTCCTGAGGAGGCAAGCAAAAGCAAAAACTATGCTAAAACTATGAGAACATTTAAATTACACTGTTTATTACTGCCAGGGTAAAAATGGATCCTGTTCTGTTACACAAAACAAACAAACCTTTGTGCTGTAAATCAACCTGGCAGTTTTACAAGCTGGCAGACAAAATGGAACAAATGCAGCAAAGAGGCACCGAGATGCTGCCAATGTTCTCTCCTGTTTGTTTACAGTAATTTCCCTAATGTCTCAAAGCCAATGATGTGATGACTTACTGACATCAGAATAATACATCTAGCACCTTTAATCCCTCTGCCTCCACAGCTGCAAGTGCTGAGCAAATACAATTGCACACATTTCCAGTTTTAAGCAGTTCTGCAGCACTGTACACTTCTTTGTTCCTTTTTACCTGATGACCAGCGGCTACCGAGGCCTGGCCTGGGGGAGTCTGTGATTGACAGGTCAAAGGCGGGGCTGGAGCCAGCAGCGGTGACTGACCAACGATTGGCTGAACCAGGGTTTGCCCAGCCGGGGCGATAGCAGTGAATCCCAGGGTTGCCAGAGGTGATGGGAGATACGCGGGGCCAGATGCAGGCATGGCCTGCTGGGGCGTTGCTGTGGCGGCTCCTGGGCCAGACTGGACATAGGTGATCCTGAAAAGCCGTCCAAAGTGAATATCGTTAAATATTAAAAATAAAAAAAAGTCAATAATGATCCCAGCAGTCTACCAACTTCTCTGGCTAATTAAGCAACAACAGATACACTGCAAAGATAAAAGACTGATCCTCACACATCTAAAAAGCACAAATTATAAATGATACAACAGCTCACGAGGGAGCAAATATATTCTTGTAAATATGCAAATTAAAAAAAAAAAACTTGGGCTGCAACTACTGATTATTTTTGTTACTAATTAATTTCTCAGTTATTGGATTCATGGTTTGATCTAAAAGTGTCAGAAAACAGTGAAAATAATCAAATCCAAATTTATTTATAAAGCACATTTAAAACAACACAGAGATGACCAAAGTGCAGTACAAAACAACAAATACCACCAAAAAATACAGAAGGAAAACGTGCCCATCAGTTTTTCAAAGCTGAAATCAAATTTTTATCTGACCAACAACCTAAAAATACTGAGTTTACTAACACAACTTTAAAAAAAAAAGCTGTACGTGATTAACAGTTACAGAAATGGCTAATGATTCATTTTCTGCCAGATAACTCGACTCTGCATTTTAGTTTTAAAGAAAAGCGTCAGATTTTCACCTTCAACAATGTGGCCAAATAACTATATTTTTCTTTTATCCCTGTCTAAAATTGGGGAACTTAAGAAACTGACATTTACAGTTCTTACAGTGTTAGGGTGATTTTCATTTTAGATAGAAATGAATATAATTAGTTAGGGTTTTTTATTATATGGCATACATAAGTTTATATATTTTAATCTCACAGTTGTGTTTATGTTTATGTAGTTACATATCCACATATCACCCTATGTGTTCGCTGAATCACTGGTCAGTATTTACTGTGTTAGCCAACTGGAGCACTGTTTAACATCAAGGGGGACCGGTTCACTAAAACACTGGATCTCA
>NW_018128086.1:589869-610713 GCF_001952655.1 Monopterus albus | reverse complement strand
CAACAGTTAGCATCACGGTTCACATTGCTCCAACGGATGATGAAGCGTCAATACATGTTCAATGTGTAGACTTTCTTTATCTAGATTTACTGCACATTTAAACAATTAAAGTTGCAATTAAACAACAATTAAAGGTGCATCAACAAAGAGCTTCCACACTGTTTGAAAAATCCGCTGACAGTAGGACTGGAGGTGCTGTCTCTTAGCTATACTGTTGTTTTTCCAGCTTCTCCACCCTGTGCTGTATGGTCTATAAATTAGCCCTACCTGCCACCTAGCCAAGGTTATAAGAAGGGTTTTTCAGCCACCAGTAGTCATGTCAAACAGCCATGGGGGCACTCTGGGCAGCTAAAATTCTGAACCAGCAACTGCCAGAGTGAAGAGGTGGCGTCTTTTGCACAGAGAGTGGGACCAATAAAGAGCAACAACCAGGGTTAACATGGGTTTGGCTGTTTGACATGGAGAAGGTTAAAAGTAGCCAAAGGACTCAGGCTGGATTCAGATGTGACGTTCTTCCTTCTGGATGTGTTAGCATCTAAAGCTAAAATGTTTGGTTTTGTAACATTAACGACCTAGCGCGGTCATGGTTCTACTTTTGTACTGAATTAATATTAATTTAATTTGGGAGTAATTTGAGCTTTGTGTGAAATCACTGCTTTGTGTCACATTAGCAGTAACCAGAGCGATCTACTGGACTGACACGTTTACTCGTTATTCAGCCAATGCTAGCTTTGGACTGGAGGCTGGATTTTCTAGGGTTCGTCTCAACCAGGAATTGTAGTTTACACTGCTGCTTTAGGAAACAGGACAGGAGATGCAAAGAGCAGGTCGGGGTGGTTTATGTTGTGAGTTTGTTTTCAGTCTCACTAGACCCTCTTGACTGAAAAGAAATTTGGTAGAGTAGCTTTGACATCGCCAAAATCAAAATCTGACCGCATCTTTAGCCGCTGCTGAACTCAATATCTCAGAAGCTTCTCTGACCAGCTGAAGCTGAGGAAAGTAAGAGTGAATATGTTGCTGTCTTTCAGGTGTTTGGCCTGTGTTACTGACCTGGTGGGTGGGGAGGTCAGAAGAACGGTCTGTGGGGGCGCAGCACCGTGAGCCATCACTGTTGCCACGGAAACAGGAAAGGGGCTCCCAGGATGTACTGTTGGTGTGGTGCTATGATGAAGGTTGGTCTGGACCACAGGCATAGGAGCGATCTGGATGATCTGTGAAAGGCGGAGAAACACAAACAAAAGGATTTTCTCACCAATACACTAAAAATAGAGTTAGTTCAGTTCAGTTAGTCAGGTTGGTTAGAGAACATGCACCTGACATTTAATCGTTAATTATTTTATGTATCCTGTGTAACAAAATTTTAAAAATCAAATGTGGTTTAATGGTCCTCTGAACAATTGCGCACGTTGTTAAAGAATCTGGTTCCATGTAAGTAAAAGGCAGCACAGCATTAATCACTTTTCAGCCTTCATTATACACAGTGGAGAGACAGCATGAAATGTGGGAGATGGAGATGCAGCAAAGGCCTCTTCTTTAAACGGCTTGATTCATCTGATAAACAGTCCCAAATCCAAAAGTGTAACATTTAGAGCAATATAAAAGAGAAAAGAGAAGAAATTTCTAAGATTTGAGATGCTTCAACCAGATAATGCTTTTATTTCTTCCTAATAAATAACTTAAATGCTAAATCTTTGAGCACTACACAGCTCAGTGTGTGAAGGAGGTTTTGGTCCAAATCAGATCTACCAGAATGAGACAAACACTGCAGCAGTAAAACACAATCATAAAGCAGATCTCCTTCTACTTTTTTCCCCTAGCGTGTGTCGTCTCCATCTAGTTTTAATGCTGCTGCTGTGAATCTGAGTACTTATATCATCTGTCAGCAAACACGGCTGCCTCTGTTGAAACTTGTGTCAGTTACCGTGTTGACATCCATACCTTGTTTCCTGTCGCAGGGCCGTTCTGCATAGGAAGAGGCGGAGCCACCAGGGAAATGGAAGGATGAGGAGGAGTAGACCCTGTTCTCACTGTTGTCATGGGAACCAACATCTTGCTCTGCAAGACCGGCGACTGGGTTTGAACTAATGAGTGAGAAGGAACGAGAGAAGTAAATCACTCAGCATGAGGAACAGATGAATGTTGCCAAAAGAGGGGAGGTGAAGAGAGCACAGGAGCGACGGGTGGGTGGAGACGCTGAGACGGAGAGTACATTTCAGCTACTGATATAAGTGAAATTCCTCACCAATAACAAGGTGGAACAATGTTCTGCTGCTTCTGACTCTTATGAACAGAGAGTGATTAAGGCACGGGTGGGTGGCGGGTGCTCATACTCATGTCAGTAGTGTTTCTGCTGTCATTTATCTCCTGTTTATGCAAGCCAATCAAATCTATTTTCAGTGTTTTCCGTGGAGATGACTAACACCAAATAAGGGAAGTACAGAAAAAAATATATAAGAAGGACATTCTTTTCCAGTTTTCAGTGGACCTGTGAAAACACTCAGAAATGAGCTCTTTCTTGTCAGCCAGTTGTTGTCTCACCTCTGGTCCCGGGACTGACTCGGATTCCTGCCCCTGAGTGCGTGCCATTGGCCACGGCGGCACTGGGCAGAGACAGGATTTGCTGGTGGGTGAACTGAGGGGAGGAAGGACTCTCGGTCGGCAGGATGTACTGGACCTGCGCTAGCGGCTTGGAGCCGGCGGGAGGTGTGAGAGAGGAGGTTGCTGCAGTGGGGTGAAGCTGGGGCTGTAGGATAGGTAGGGGGGTTTGTGCGTGCAGTTGTGGTGGTTGAGGGGTGAGGTGCTGCACTGGCTGGGCAGCAGGGAAGGACCCTCCCAGAACTAGGCTAGTGACCAGGCTGCTGCCCCCCACAGGGGTTACACTGAGCGGACCAGGGGAGGAGGATGAGGAGAGGTACCCACCCCCTGCAGCGATTGGCAGCTCCTGAGATCCACCTGCTCCAATCAGAAGAGTGGCTTTCTTGTCCTGGGGCAAAGGACTGAGGGTGATGGCTCCTTCCACAGGCTTGCTGGCGAAGGGAATGGGCGTGCTGGCGATGGGCCGTACCACATTGGTCACCATGGTGGGAGCCATGCGAACGGCACCGAAGACCTGGGTCAGACCCTGCTGGGCCAAAGCGAGGGGAGCCAGGGTGCTGGATGCCGAGTCTGTGATGGACAGAGAGGAGACACACTGCCCGCCTCCACAGTCTCCTTCCCCTCCACCTGTTTCTTCTCGCTTAGGTCCTCCATTGCTTCCTTCCTCTGCTCCATCTATGCCTCTCTTTGTCTTTCTTTCAAACCTGTCTTCAGCACCTCCTCCTCCTCCTCCATTCCTTTTAGCTGGGGTGGAGTCAGAGTGAGAATTGGAGGGAGAGGAGGAGGGAAGAGAGGAGAGAGCCACTGGCTGGAAGCCATGCTGCAGGGAAGAGATAGAGAGATGGAGAGATCAAAGCCAGGAGAATTACTGTGTAAAGTTGTTCTATTTCTCAACATACAGTAAAACTCTGGAAATCTGTACATTTTAATTTTGGATGCTGCTATGGTGCCCCACATGCAGAATAGCACTAGTAAGACTAAAGTGAAGCTCTAGATGTCTCTACACTGTAAAACAAGCTACATCAGTATCTGTTTCATGTGACCAAGGAAGATACAAATTCAATTTCGCTGTCTCTATTCACAGCATGCGACAGAAAATGACCTTTAACACTGCACTTTTGTTATGTAGTTCACCAGAAACATTGATCTGTGTGATATGCCTGAATTACATCCTTTCCATTAGCAATTCTTTTATATATAGGCTGCACAAAATAGAGGAAAGAGAGGAGCACAGCTGTCCATTGAAATTCCACAGATGCTGCTAAAACCCATCTTAAACAAATAATAATTCAATGTATTTTGATCACCTACCTGTCCATCAGGTTCATCTTCATCACTGTCTGTCACTCTCTCTTTACATTTGAGGTCAATGGAGCCTTCAGGACATGAATCTTCTGAGGACAGGACATGCAGTATATATCAGAAGGTAGTGTTTTAAATACACATTTTAAAAATACTCTAATGAATTTCTTTTCAGTCTAGGAGTGTCTAGTGAGACTCAACATACACCGGCGCCATAAGCCGCTCCTAACGCTCACTGGCCCTCCCATTGTGTCCTGTTTCCTAGCAACAACATAATCTATGGAGAGACTGTACAAAATGCAGCCTCCAGTCTGAAGCTAGCATTAGCTAAGTAACAGTACTGTCAGTCCAGTAGAACGCTCTGGTTACTGCTAATGTGACACAAAGCATTAATGTTACACAAAGCTTGAATTATTCCCAAATTAAATCATATTAATTCAATACAAAGGTAAAACCGTGACCATACTAGGTTGCTAATGCTACCAAAACAAACACGTTAGCTTTAGATGCTAACACATCCAGAAGGAAGAACGCCACATGTGAATCAAATCTGAGTCCTATGGCTGCTTTTGACCCTCTCCATGTCAGTAGCCAAACTGATGTTAACTCTGGTTTTGGCCCTTTCTTTGTCCCACTCTCTGTGCAAAAGAACGACACCTCTTCAGTCTGGCAGCCAGTGTTTCAGACTATTAGCTGCAGAGTGCTCCTCCTTGCCTGGCTGTTTGAAACGACTACTTGTGTTTTGAAAACCTTCTTGCTAGGTGGCAGCCAGGGCTATTTTACAGACTGCATTTTGACAACGCAGGGTAGAGAAACTGGAATAACAACAGAACATGCTCAATCAGAGATGACCAAGTAGATCCACATGGTGATGGTTTCTAGAAAAACTGAAACTACCAGCACATAGCCAGTTACTGTATGTGCTGCTGTTGCATGTGCTACTACTAACAGTTAGCCATGTTGGCCTTGGGTTTTGCTGGTGCTACTGTTCTGTTCTGTTCAGTATCCTAAAGACACGCTGGCTGTTGTGGGAACTGAAACAGCCACTCCTTTGTTATGAAACAGTTCCTCTAACCACTAGACCTCTCTGCTGATCAAACTCACCCATTACATCATCATCCCCTTCTTCCTCACAGATGACCATACGCTCTTCATCACTGGTCACATCCTCTCCAGCCCCACCCTGGCAAATGGACTGTGGTGGGGCCCTGTTCCGAAACAAGCTCGCCCTGTCCTCCTGGCACAGAAAGAGGACAGGATTTTCACTCTTTTACAGTTGTAGAAATTTTCCAAAATATATCTGGGTAGTTTTTGTTTTGGTGGTAGAATACTGATTATAAACTAAAAAGAAAAGCCTTAAGTACTTAAGAACAATATATCACAGAGAAGTAATGTGGCTATCATCAAAGCATGCACACGTACGCAGCTTTGCCACCAGCATTAAATGAATGCCTTCAAACAAAAGCGCTCACACGCCGGCCCACTCCTCTGTGATTAGGAGCGAAGCTGCAAACGCCACAGTCTCATACCTTCAAAGGCACTAAAAAGTAGAAAGTGAAACCTTTGAAGTTGGAGGCTGCACTCCCCCCTGAGCATTCCGTGGGTTTTCAGCAGCAACAACTCACAAAGAACCGAGCAAGTCCATCTGAACTGTTTTCGAACAGCGTGCCTTCAGTTGTACAGTTCAACCAAAACCCTCTGTAGTGTGAAGAACGCGTCTGCTGTCTGTGAATACACGCTTGTATGTAGTTGTGTAGGCGCATACATACACACACACACAGGCACTGACCCTGTTTTTTTATTTTTTTTTTTAAGAATTACTTCAGTGTATTGATTTTCTTCATTTATTGTCTGCATTTCTCTTGGATGCCCTTAGCTGTAAGAAACTTTGCTGTTAAAACCACTCAACTTGAATGGACGCACATAATCTTAACTCTCTTTACCTGATCTGACACAGCGATCCTGATCTAAACGCACTCAGAAGAAACATGTAACAGATTCCTATGGCTGGTTTTCTGACATTTTGTGGAGCTAGTGATCTGGAACAGTTTGCTTCACACCTCCCAAGTCAGGTCTGCCTTTGAGCTACAGTTTAACAACATCATACCTTCTCCAGGTCTCTCTCCCTTTCCCTCTGCTCCAGGGTGTGCACGGCACTCTGGGAAAAGGCTCGGGGACGGGGATGCTGCCCCGCAAACAGCCCCCCTCGATGCTCTGATCCCCCTGGCCAGCCTGAGCCTCCTCCTTTCCCCTCCAGCACCTGGGACTCTGAAATGGGATCTAGAGAAAAGAGGAGAAAGACTCATGGAGTGGATCAATAAAACTTTATAAAGTTGACACTCTAGGGATTTGAGTGTATTGTTGCTGCTATTACACATTTTTAGTCACTATGTAGGAACATCAGCACAGTGCCTCCCATGTGTAATAAAAATTAGTGTGATATATTGATAATTATGGTGTATTTTGTCAGAATCACATCATTATATGACTAAATGCATCTCAAATCACTGTGAGTTAAGAAACTGAACTGCCAACACATACCTACGCTCTCTGACATGCTCCTCTCCCGCGGCTCCTTTGGGGTCCCGCGGCCCTCGGACAGCGACTTCCTGCGGTCCTTGTTGCACCACTTCCAGTCTGGGTGGGCTCTGAAGTGGGCCTCCTTCACCTGGAGGAAGAGGAGGACCATTTTAAGTTTATGTAGTTCAGCTGTGGTTCAGTACTTATGACTACCCAGTGTTGTTATCGCCTATCTCCAGACACCCTCCACCTGATGTTGCTTAGTCTCTTAATTGCATCAACTCCTGATCAACAAAAGGACAAATCTGTAAATGAATGGATATCTACTACAAGAAATGGCAAGCCTTTATACAAAGAACCGGGAAACTGCACATTTATTTACTGTTATGGTTTGTGGACTTGCCTCCTGTTTAGTGATTTTATTTTGGTTAGATTTCCTGTCTCGTTTCACCTCAACTGCCCCAGCTTTACCCCAGTTCACAATTTCTGTTCATTGCTTCCACCTGCTGCTCGTTGCCTCACAGTCTCCTGTCTATATATCCTCCTCCCTTCCCCTAGTCTGGTTGCTGGCTTATCTATTCTCCATGCCTTGTTGCCCCCATCATCCGTCTCCCTGAGTACCATACCTTGCTTGTCTGCTTTGTAAGTTTTTTGTATAAGTTGCTTTGGTTACTTTTGGCCTGTTTTGAGTTTTTCCTGTCAGCAAGATTCTAGGTAGTTCTCTGGTTTCGTTTTAGTTATTTAAAGTTTGTTTCATGCATCTCCCTGACCGTTCTGTTTAGATATTAGTTTTGTACCTGTATTGTGAAGTCCTGTCGGGTTGAGCATCCGTTTACCCCTTTGTTCCTCTTCATTTATATTAAACCGAATAAACGCTAGACTCTAGAACGAGTCTGCATTCTGGGTCCTTCCTTGCCCGAAATATAACATTTACATAAAAAAATGCAAAGCTAGTTTCATCAAACTGTTCTCTACAATGAAGTCAACTGTGCTGTTTAACTCTATTAAAGGAGTGTGCATGTACCTGAAAGGCCAGATCGTGGTACTGCTGTTTCTCGCTGGGCCCCAGTGCGTACCACCACTCCCCCAGGATCTTGCTGACGGTCCGGTTGTCCTGGTTAGGATGTCGCTGGTGCACCAGGGCCCGGTGGCGTTTGCTGAAGATCATAAATGCATTCATGGGACGGCGGATGTGGTCCTTCTCCCTCTGGTCAGGTTATGAGACATTTAGGGTAAACTGTTAGTGACACTTGACAAGCATTGACTCTCCTGTTTTTGGGTATCACTTTCTTTGTTTTCACACTTATTGTCTGGCTGTCTGTGTGGTGCACTGACCTTCCTGTCTCCATCCCTGGGCAGGGCACTGAGGGACTGTGTGCGTCTCTTGATGTGGCTGGTGGAGGGCGCTGGATCACTGGCCACACCTGGGGAGAACCTGTGTTTGTAAGAACATGGAGGAAGAGTCAAACTGAGTGTGTGAGAGATGGGAAATGAAGGGAGCTCCCTCTCGCTGATGGGTTTTAAGGACAAAAGTTAAATGTTTAGAGGGTAATTTGAATTCCACTGGTCCTCATTAAACAGTGTAAAAAAGTGTGGGGTCTACACTTTATCTCACTTAAATGTTTTTAGTGCATTTCATAGCTTTATGGTTTGAGACTATTCTAAGAATTTCCTGAAGAATAGCCACTTTTTCAATGTAACATTTATACTGTAACCACAAACATCTGCTCTTTCTTTTATTATTCATACATTTGAAGTGCTTTATTTGTTGAACCATTAACTATCATCATATAACTGAGTATTCAATTAGTACCACAAACCGCCATTTCTACTGCTGTTAATTTGCACTCTTCTAGTCACTGGACTGTTTCCAGGAAAAAGCAACCAGACAGTAAATAGAAGAGAGCAAATAAAAATGGTGTCACAAACTGGGTGAAGTCTGAATTACTCGTGTGCTGCAGCAGTTGGAGAAACAGTTTGTATAAAGAATACTATTTCAAAACTAATACAGTTTATATTGACACTTGCAGAGAGTCAAAAAGAAAACATGAACAGTCAAGACAGAGCACCTCCCCGGTGCTAATAAGCCAATCAGCAATTTAAAAATGTGGATTTTGTGCAGTTATCCCAGACTTTCTGAACGCTAGCAATAGAGGAAAACAAATTGGCTAAGGTTAAATGAAGCGAAGAGACACACGGTGTCCATGACAGTAGAAATTAAATTGTGGGGAAACAAAATCAGAGCAATCATAAGATGTCGGGGTAACTGGTGTTATATGAGAGTTTGATTAGGTAAAGTCAGATGTGCTATTTGTGTTCATGTTGATAGGCAGATGTTTGAATGTGTGTGTATGTGGTGGGGTTTTTGGTTTGTCAGTTGTGTGGATATATACTAGTGGTCAAACGTTTTTGAACATCCTCAGCTTTCCACATGTAAGAGGTTCATGTCCTTTGATTAACTGTAAATGGCACAAAGCGAAGACACTGCCAGAGGTGAAAAAGTCACCAAAGGCTAAAACTGGAAGTGTCACATAAAACAGGCCTTTTTCAAGGATCAAATCACAGGTTGACTTCAGTCTTTTCTGCAGCAGTGGAAGCAAACTGAAGTCTTGATGCAAACAGTTCCTATAGGTGTCCCAACTTTTGTTGACTTAAATAACAAATACTAACAAAGTCAGACATTTTCAGGGTTTCAAAAGAGAACACCTCCAGGCTGTGTAGAAAAACAAGATGTTCGACTTCATGTGATGTACTGGCAGTACGGTGTCCAAAAGAGTGAAAGCAAAGCAGCCTACAAGTGGGAACTTCTGCAACAATGCTAAAACATCTGGCATAGTGATTAATTAAGAGTGGCATAAAAATCTGAGAATGGTTACTTAATATATACTGTATCTGCTAGCAGGTGTACAGTGGGAGTATTTCTGTACAACCAAGCTACAAAATGGAGCCCAAAGCATGTTAAATCTTTGGGCTTTTTATTAATGCCATTAGTCTTTTCACTGAGATGTAGGCAGATAACAGGTGTAACCACTGCAAGACTGCTGAAGCATTTCTTTTGGCAATGCCGGCCTTTTGTGAGCACAGTGACCCTGAAACACTGAAAACCGCACCAGCAGCCAGACAGCCACATAGCCTGTCTGAGTCACTCTGAAAGAGCAGCGACGCAGCCTGAACAAGCACAGTCTGTACAGCCATACACACACTCGATGCAGCTGGTAGAAAAGTTGTTTGTTGCTGTTTGTTTCTTTTGAATTTTGCTGGCAGAGGCAGATTTCAGCACACCTGTTCCTGGTGTAGTGTCTGTGAGTGTTTTAAAGCTGGTGAATCCAAATGCAGCACCAAACTGTGTCTAACGTAATGTACAGTTACTATCTGCTTCCTACTGAGTCATAACCAGAGTAGCAGGAAGGAAACAAACATCATGTATGATGCGTTTGCTCAAAATGAATTTACACAATTTCAAAAGCAGCACTGAGACAACTTTTGAAACTTTTTAAAAGGACAGACAATTTGCTTAGCAACATGGTTTTTTTGGGGGGGGGTCTCCATATACTATAATACAATACAGCTACACACATTTTTTAAATGAATACATATAATAAGAGTAATTTTGAAGACTCAGCAAAGAGGCCAAAAAATTAGCAAGTAGTTAACCAAGGAAAACTAAGGGATCAGGAATATACTGCTCGTTGCTTAATGATCATTTACATAAGGCTATAGATAAAACAGTAATGAACTGGTATCCATCTTCAACAGGTCAGTGAGTTTTTGTGTGATTACTAGAAAGATAACAACGAGCGCACTTGCATGTCAACACGACCTAAACTGGATTAACAGTCGTCTGACTGCAGGACTGGCCTCAATCCACAATGTGGTCAATGTGCCACAGCGCTACTCTACACCTGAAATTAAATCAATACTTTTCTTTCTTGTGCAATTCCCTGCTCTTCTCTTGATTCCATTTTCCATCTGTAACCATTGCTGGAGTTTGGCCACAGCACAAAATGCACCACTGAGCACTGTGGTATTCTGCAATGATCAAAAACAATGTGCAGAAAACATCTCACGATCCAGAATATCCAGTCAAATCCTAAATTAAGAGCAGGAGGACAAAAATCTGCTCAAAAAATGAGGAATACTCTGTTACTTACGGGTCATCTGTATCACTTTCTGTCTCGCTGTCAGCCCCGCCCCTGTCTGTAGGGGGATTGTCATGGGTCGGGGCAGGGCGTGACGGCGATCCCCTCTCTAGGTCTGGGGTGCCGCTCCGTCCATCACTCACCAGGGCGACACCACAACGAGGCTCTGAAAAATATAAGTCATTTATTTGCCAGATAGTGAACAGCTTGATAAACGCCAAGTGCCATATATGTAAAGCAGGGCTACGCTGCACGCAGCTTGTTGATGGGAGGCTCTGTTCTGGCCAGCTGACTGTGGGAGGTGTGAGAAGCTACATCTGTGTTATAATCTGCTGCACTAGTAGGAAAGAATACTTCATGTTAAAGATGAATGTACTTTACATATAAAGGAAATGGTCTTTCAAGTGTTTAGTGAGTAGACCTGTACATTGTCATTAAATCTAGCTATTACAAGACTTAGCTGAAACTGTTTCAAGGTGTCTTGTCGGGGTTCTGTTTGTTTTTTTAATCTGTTTTGATCTTGAGACCTGGCAGTTTATCAATACTGTGGCTGCAGCCCTACAACAACAATAACAATAAAGAAAATTTGACTTAAATCTCAAAATTGGGCCTCATGAAGCGCTGTGGAAGAAACTGCAAGTCTCAAATTAGCTTCTAGATTACTAACTGTTCCCACCAGTCAAAATGGGTCTATGAATTTATTTTTAGCAGTCCAGTTAAAAAAACAGTGTTACCAACAATGTTACTGGAACTATAATGTGTGAACACCAACTGTTCTGATTTGAAATTCAATCGCAACTGTTTTGGGAAACACTGACTTGGCTGCTGATTAGTCCAACCAACATTTGCACTTGGGTGTTTTGGCAGTTGCTATTTGAGAGACGTGTACTATTTCCTGTTGGATGTGGGAAACACTTTTATACATCTGTCTCTCTCTCCTTGGTACAAGCAATGGGGTCATTTGTTACCTTTATTCTGATTGACAAGCTGCTGGCCGTCAGCAGGCTGGGCGGCAGCTCCTGATTGGCTGGCCTCCAGGAAAGGGACGAGTGAATGCCAAGGGAACACTGGCACCGACCGAGGCTCCACATTGGTCCAAACTGGGGGAACACAAAGGGAGAGTGAGGAGAAAGAGGGAGAGAAAAAGTTCAAATGCCATCATGTTTCTCCATCTCAGTGCCATGGACTGTAGACAGAAGGGAGCACTCTGCCCTCTGGCACCGTGAGATGTGCTCATCAGCCAGCAATGAGTTAGAGTGCTACTAAAAAGCTACACTTTCACAGAAACTGACAGATTGAAGACCGTGAACGCAGCTGGTTATTCAGTCACCTGCTCTACCCCCCTCGCCAACACACACTCAGAGACTCTCCCTCAGGTAATGAGAGCTGAGGGGTCATGCGGTGTGTGGAGTGACGAACGAACCTGTTACTGTATCCACAGAGATTCCAGACCTCAGAGCACTTGCTGTCTAGACTACTGCTGAGCTTCAGACTCTGAACTGAACTATCTTTGGAGTGAGAACCATTTCAAGCTGAGAAAAACCTCAGATCACGCATGACATTTATAAACAGATCTCTATTACTACTGCTTAGGGAGCTGTGGGATAGTTGGAAACAATATCATAACATTAATATAACTAAGTATTTTTCCTGCTACACCTATGCCCATATCACAGTATATACGCAACATCACATAGAGGAAAACTTCTTGAATGATCGCCATGAAACTCTGTACAGACATTCGTGTTTGCCAGAGGATGATGCCTACTGACTCTGGTGAGCTACAGAAACCTTTTAATAGCTCAGTGGGTTTCCTGAAAACTGCACTGTCACCAAGCTGACCTGAAAAGTTGACATTCTAAAGATACATTGGGTGAATCCCACTTCCCTTAACTGCATTCACATTTCCCTCTCTTGCATCTTTTCCTCGTCTCTTAGACCCTCCCGCATAAGATGTAAGTAAAAAATGCGAGGAATGAAGAACCGAGGAAACACGCTCGTTCCTCCGGTCTTTCATCTGAGCCAGTCAACTGGTTTCTGCGTTTCCTCAAGTCCTCTCTCCTTGCATGTTTTCTTCGTATCTTACGTGGACGGGACTAAGACACAAGGAGAAGACGGGTGCTTATAAGAGACTTGGGATATACCCATGGCATTTTAAAATTTCCTTAGAATCAATAAATGGGAAAACAAACATCACAATATCTTCATGTCATCACAAAAGAACGACACCGAAAGCTCTACTACTGCTACTGACACCACTACTACTGGTTATACTAATACTACAACTACTAGTATTACTACAATAATTTCATCTAACACCGCAAGTGGCACAACAAGCACAGCTATTACTGCTGATGCACTTTCAGTAGGGAAGTACTTAGTGATTTTACGGTACTTCAGCAGCAGTTTATTCTGTTTCTGTTTATATAATAAAAATGTTGAACTTCAATAAACAGAGTTTTAATTGGTTCCTCCCTGGCTGCGGTGTTCCACATATAGGCCTGGCCTGGTGAAATAAACCGGCTGTGAGCTCTGCTGCACCACTGAAACGACGACCTGTGTGTAGCTAACCATTCGCTGGCTAAGGTTCATCTAAAGCGAAGATCCAGATACTGCTGAGCTGGATGAGGGAACTGTAAACACACTGTACAATAGGTGCTGCTGGTTGTTACACAGACTGCTGAATAAGTTTTCTTTTAAATGCTGGTTCAGGCACCACAAGGCCCATCTCACCACACGCTAACCTTTGCACTCCATGCTTCTCACTGGCAGTTTGTGCTGTTGTGTGCATGAGGAACTTCAGCTGAGGAAGCGAGCCTTATTCAAATGTTTTACACACCAAAGGCTGCGCTCTTAAGACGCTCAAATCCACAAATAGTACAATTACATATTTCAATGTATAACATCTGAAATGATCTTTTTGCCTTCATTTTACCGGCGCAGTAGATACTGATATTAATATTTGTGGGTTTAAATGTTTTGACAATAGTGCTTCTATAAACAAACAATAACAGAGAATTTAGATTTTTTTTAAACTACACTGAGAAGCACATTTTATAGTGTAGAAATATACCTATCAATATTCAGAAATATCCACAAAACACTAATATCGGCCAAGTTATCAGTCTAGTTTTAAATAGCAGTGTGGATGACAGCCCACTTTACGTACTGAACCCAGGTGCTTTGTTTAACAGTCTCCATTCTCCTGAAACCTACTGTGAATGTCACCACGAGGCTACACCAAGCTATCAGAGACAAAACCTGTGGACACGTAGTACTCGGTTACAGCAGATTTAAGCCAAATTCAACATTTCTCAGGCCTTTCAGTGCTCTCTTGAGTTCATAATGAAAAAGAAACTATGCTGGCAGAAACAGACAGTTTCCAGTTGATCGTATCTGATGACAGATATGGGACAAATCTGCATGATCAGTGCAACAGGAAATGTTTACAGGGTCAAACTAATTTATCCCTAGTGTGTACTATTGTTAACAGTGAGGATACATGAGTCAGAATGTGACCCAATGAAAGAGCAAAATCAACACTCTTCACTGTTTCCATCCACAGTTGTGGGTGGAAACAAACCACCATTTGGTTCTACCTAGATTTTCAGCTCAGCCTTAATCAAGTGTAAGGACCAAAATGAAAACGAAATCATTAAAACTATACTGCAGGCAACCTTTTAGCACTAGCAGGTGTTGTCTGTGCATGGAAACCCTGACATACCGTCTTACTGCTTTGTGTCACAGAGCTGCAGTGAGCCAGTCCATTGTCCATGCTCTAGAATGCACTGAACATAGGCACAGTAATTAGTTTGATAATCTGACATGCACCATCCTGCCCCTGTAATTCTCCACAAGAGGACCAAATATGTACTAATCCATCACTTACAATAAACACACTATTTACTCCTGTTTGAATGATGATTGCTAAAAGCTACAGTGCTCGGCTGTTAGGAAATTACTGAACACTTTTTAAAAAAATGACTCTTCAGTGATGACAAATTTTTACCAATACACTCCAGGCTACATGCCAAAGACTAGTGACGTCAGAAGGAGAGAAGGATTCTTTAAGGCACTAAATAATCTGACTTGAGATTCCTCAAACTTTTAAAGGACCTGCTGACACCCTGAAGAGGCGAGGCATGAATATTCCAGTAAAGCACCGACAGTGGTCGAGTTGTAAAAAATATCAGGGAGAAAAACACCGCTGAGACACCCATTAATCTCTGCTGGTTTACTTGAAGTGCTGACAGTCTAGCACAAGGCAGCAGTGATAAAGAAACACACCTGCCAACAGCTGTCTTCTTGTTTTAAGGTGGGAAAATGATCCTACTCTGTAGTGAAGATATCCACCTGTCCTATGACTACACATTACCACATACCACTGGAGAATCGGCCAAATAACTCCTCCTGTGGATGTAAAAGCATTACAAGAGTACAAGATGCTACATCAGAGCTCTTCTTCGCTGAAAGTGGCAGACACACTCATAGAAAGCAGTAATGAAACTTGTGATGCTAATGCAGCTGCACTTGAGCTGGGCTATATTTAGGAGAGATCTCAGCTGTGAGGCCTGCACTGCCTTCTGCCTGTGTTTGTTTCTGGGCCCGCTGTGGCTCTAGGTGTTTTTAAAAATGTATGGCGGAGGAAACGTTATGCTACAGAGGCAGGTGGCTGTTAGCAGCAGCGCCAGGGATGTGAGAAGGAGGGAGAAATGAAAGCGCGCTCCAGTAATCAGCTCAGGACTCAACATTTTACTGTGCTAATTCTACCAGCGGACACCGTGTATCCATGACAACACGCCAGCAATACGATTACTCCTTTTTCTGCTGAGAGCCATGAAACACATTCACATCACACTGGACCTGCCCTTGATACCTTGTCTGAGGTTACGGATTGTCTGGAACACAAAGATGAGTGTGTGTGTGCGTGTGTGTGGTGGAGGAGGAGCTGTCAATGTCCTCGTTGCTCCCTGTACTGCTGCTCTCAGTCTTGCATGTCTAGACATGTCAATATTCGCGTGCTTTTAAACTTTCAGTGAAACACCCTTTATCTCTGTTTCACAGACGCGTGCATATAAAAAGGGTGACGCCCCCTGCACTCGCGCACACTGACACTACACACACTGAGTCACAAATTACACAGTGAGCAGCAGGTCTGGGTGGCTGCCTGTGCAACTGCTATATCAAAGCTTTTCTGATCTTCACACCTCAGAAAAACATGGTTTCACTCTATTATCACCTTGATCCTTTGAAACAACATCAAGCTTATGAAATATTAAAAATATAAGTAAGAACTCACAGATTTTAATTTCAAATATTTTAGAACAAATCTTCTGAAGCCAGAATCAGTTTCTTGAATGTGCACATCAGCTGAAAGATGCACTGTATGTTTATTATCATCTGTAAGTCTTGTGTATATAGGATCCTGCTCTACCAACTCTCAACATGAGCTATGAAACTGATCGACCTATAAATTGCCGATATCTCTCCGTGATAACACTAATTACAGCACATTTATCATACTTTCAGTTTTCAGATTTAAAAAGTGTTGCATCATAACTATATAAAATGAGAAATGATGCACTTTAAATGGAAACCATTTTTTGTATTCATATATTCAAAGTAACATTTCTGTGTTTGGCCATACTGTAATACTGCAAGGTTGGCATGGAAACAAGCATAGAGTATATGATGAACCCACCTCTTTTTCTCAGTGGCCAGTTTTCTTATAACCAGTGCACACAAAGCTCACAAAATATTTTCACAACAGGTTTTTCCCCAGATACATACTTTAAAAGTGAGTACACAAAAATCCTTTTTCACCACCCCCCAAAACAACGCTTTGCTTCTTCTGACGGTTTCAGAACGGCGTGTGTTTTAGTAAGCTGGTATGATTTATGAAGTTAATTAAAACTAAACATACTGTACATCCCCACAACACTGCAATTTACATGATGGACCACAAATGGGCCAAAGCTCAGGTCAAAAACACCTGAATGCTCATAAAAAGCCAACATCTCCATCAACTGCATTTTTATTTACATGTGCTTTTACATTTCTGTTACCAGGATAATGTGCATGAACACAATTATCTACCCCCCACTGTGACAGATTTTTTTTTGGGCCTCTACAATTGTGTACAGTTTGCTACTGCCAAAAAAGAATTTCTTAAAAAACAACCGAGTGTGAACTCCAAAACAGCAAAATTCTCTCATATTCTTACATGTTTACTTTGTCTACTGTGGTCTATTATAATTTAAACTAGAACAAATCTTGTATTATTCTGGAGTATACCACATACATATAAACAATAAAAATGTACCTAAAAAGGTCAAAATGCAGATCTAGCTAGCAAATTTTGTTCTTTGAACACGGGTGCTTTCTTACACCGCAAGCAAACAATAGTAATTTGTACATGAGTCATAACCATAGTGCTCTAATGTCATTCCTGTAACCGAAGAGTATTAACAGAATCGAGAAGTACTATAGCGTACATAAGACACAGCCTACTCTTCCTATTTTATAGCATACTGTGGCTCAGCAGACTTTGTATATGACCAGGACAAAGGTCAAGGCCCCAGGGCCACGAAGGTCTCAAATTCCCTATCCCCATCCTTCCTTACCGGTGCCTGGCCGCCCCATGATGATCTGCTTGCGTGGAGCAGGGTGAGGTGACTCCGCTGGTAGTATGAGTGGCAGCAGGGCGGTGGGTGTAGGGTGACAGGCTACCGGCTGGGGCAGTGCTCCCCCAGAGGTGTTCTGGTGTCCCTCAGGGTTCCGCTCCCTCTCCCTGCCTCCAGACCCAGAGGAGGACAGGACAGAGGCTGATGAAGTGGACATGGACCCAGGGGTAGAGGGGCTGGACAGGGCAGTGAGGCCTGCTGTGGCTGGAGTCAGGGACTGGGAGGTGACATAAAAAATGTACTCATAACCATAACAGAGCAGATGTATATTCTCTTTCAAAATAATGTTCAAATGAATATTTAATATTTGAGAATCAAATTAGATAGCAGCTACTCAGTCTACTCCTACAGCCTAATCCACTTCATCCATGATCACTAACCCACAGCTGGGTGATATGATGACATGCTTTATACCATGAGCAAGTAAAGATACTGTTTCCTGTACCACTGATATACTAAGGTAGCTATGATCTGATCAGACAATGTAACATTACATATACTGTGATTAGATTTAATTCACATTGTCCATCACTATACTGTACATGAACCTTTATCACAAATCAAGGGGACCTTCCTTACTGAGCTGGAGGTGACCAGGACAAGTGTGGATGTGGGGTTGCGCAGGAGAACTGCACCATTGGTGGTGGCCCCATTGATGGGGACGGGAGCCTGCAGACCTGGGGGAGCGGCGTGTTGGGGCTGGCTGTGCTCCCTGGACCTGCTTCTGTCTCTCTTTCCTAATGGACCATCGGAGAACTTGGCCAGAGGGACATCCGGGTTACGGACAATGACTGGGGAATCACGAAGGGGCACAATGCAGCGTGGTGAGGGTTCTTGGGGAAGTGGGGAAGGAGGTGTGGGAGAGACCAGCATGGGTGGCGGTGTGGAGGCAGCAGAGGATGGTGGCCTGCTGGTGGCACTACGGGACCGGGGGAAGGAGAGAGAGGATGGGGTTGTCGGCTGACTCTGGGGGGAAAGGACTCTGAAGGCAGCAGGGCTGTGGCCTAGGGCTGGCTCTCCTACCACCCCTCCACCTATGCTCACCAGCTGCTGCTGCTCAGGTTTGCTCTGGTAGTCCTGGGCTGTAGGCAATGGGGGGGGTGGGTGGCTGTCGAGCTTCCTCTTGCTGGGACTCATGGGAACTGTAAAAGTGAGATTGGTCTGAAAAGTGGGCACAATTCCTGGCAGGTGGCGCTCACGCTCAGCACCTGGTGTGCCTATCTTAGTGCCACTAAGCTGGCGATGGCGGTGTGGAGCAGTGATGGGGCTGAAATTGGCAGGGCGGAAGCCAAATAGTGGTGAAGGTGAAGGCGATGGGGTAGGGGAGAAGGGCGACTGGTTGGAGATAGGGGAATATGAAGGTGTGCCTGAGCGGGAGCCCCCCAGGGAGACCAGCATTGTCGCTGCCTCACACTCATCAAAGTCAAATCGAGAGAGGTCCTGGGGGAGCAGAGAGGGAAGGACTAGGCGGGGACGGGAGTCTCCTCCGCGGCTGCTGGTCTCGCTGCTCTCCCGTGACGTCTCATCCCAGTCAAAATCTGAGCTGGCCCTCCCACCAGCTAATCGAAGGTCAGACGGCGTTAGGGTCCCTGTGCTGCTGGCTCCACCCCGATCCCGGCCTCCTCCACTGGCTTCCATCTCTTTGGTCCTCATTGAGAGGTGTCTGGAGCAGTATCCTCGGCGCTGGGACTCCTTAGAGCAGCCCTCTCTGGAGCACAGTCTCCTCCACTGCTTCCCATTGAACTTCTTACGAATGCCTGTCGGTGTGCACACCACATCTCCTTTCTTGTACTTTTGCTGGGCAGCTGTCAGAGGGGTGCGGGAACGTGAGGAGGAGGACGAACCAGATCCAGATCCACTGCCACCACCTGCTCCTCCACTAGAAGAACCTCCTCCCGAGGCCTTTTCTACTCTAGAGGAGGGCACAGTAGAAGAGGAGATGGGAGGGAGAGGAGGAACTAATAGGACAGGTGAAGGAGGGGGGTGGGGGTTCAAGGCCAGGTGAGCGGGGGAGATTCCAATGCCCCGCACCACAGACAGGTGGGGATTGAGGTAGCCAGGTGGGGGCTTAGAGATGATGTGGCGATGTTGGGGAACTGCCATTTGCTTGGCCCCAGGTATGACTGCCCCCATGGGGACCAGGTTAAAGCCGGACACCTCCATGTCTTCGTCGGGGGTGAGTGGCATGTATGGGTGGTGTTGCTGCTGCTGCTTTGCACTGTTCTCCCTTTCTCGATCTCTTTCACTCTCTCTTTCCTGTTTTCTCTGGATGTCCCTCTCCAAGTCTTTCTCCATTTCCCACTCTCGACCAGGAGCGAGACTGAGGACTGATGCTGGAGTTACTGGAGAGGTAATGGTGTGGCCTGATGTGGAGGAAACAGGCACCATACCTGAGTAGGGCAAACCTCTCCCCAACACTGACCCCACTCCTGGGGCCATTCCCCGGCTCAAATGACAAACCTCCTGCTCCATGTCCATCTCCTCCCTCTCTTCCCGCTCCATTGCCTTGTCTCTGACCCCTTCTTCTCCCTCTCGCCCTCCTCCAGATGGCAAATCAAGGTCCCATGGAGGAACCAGAAGCCGGAGTGTTTGTCGGGGGACCCATACTGCTTGGGGAGCACCAGCTGCTCCTTCCTCATCCACAGATTGAGGCCTTTCCTCAGACAGCAGGACACGGTAGCGATTGGCCACAGCAGGGTGTGTGTCTATCTCGGTCACCACACCTTCTCTGTACCACTGCCACTGGCCCTTGCTGCCCTCCTCACTGCTAAATGGTACACAGACACGGGTTCCAATAGCTATTGGATGGACCCCAGGTGGGGGGGCATCTAGGATAATGTCTACCACGCCTGGGGGGCTGTCATGTCGATATGGATAACGACGCAGTGTCTTCTCCCCATTCAGTTGCACCTCCAGGCTTCCATATTCCCCACTGACCTTACGGACAACCCCAGCCCGGAAGAGCAAGTCTGAACTCCCCCCTTCATCTCTCCATTTCCCTCCTCCTTCCTCATGACCTCTCCTGAACTGGCGAGCAAGGACACGCTGATTCTTCAGCCCTTTGGCCAGGGCGTCGGAGAGCGCGTCACGAAGGCTGGATGGTGCGTGTGCAGGCATCTGCGCAATAGCATGTGTGTCGCCCACCACCTCCAGGTCAGCTGAATGCTCGCTGGCGGTGTCTGTGGAAGAGCAGCGTGGCAGGGGGCTGGGTGACACCCGCTCTGTATCTCTCACCCCTTCGCCTCCTCCAGGCCTTTCCCTCTCCCCTCCCAGCAACAGGGTAGGGGGTCCTGGGGAGCTGTCCTGAGGCCCCTCCCTAACCGTGTTCCTGCTGTGGAAGTCATCCATCAGGCTCCTACTGCGACTGCTGCCATCAGGGTACAAGATGCTGATGTTGCTTCCTGAACTCGTAGGCCCATGATTGAGGACCCTACCACTTGGAGGAAGAGAGGGGGGCATGCTGGAGGCAGGGTTGTTATGGTTACTGGTGGTAGTAGATGAGCAGTGTTCCGAAGTGTATTTCTTCTTGGGAACACGAGCCTTGAAGGTGGCTGTTTTACGGCTGGGGGGCGGCATTTGGAGGTTGTTTGGGCTCGGGGTACTTC
>NW_018128086.1:573781-589837 GCF_001952655.1 Monopterus albus | reverse complement strand
TGCTCACGGCTGACCTCCCTGATCTGTCATCCAGGGATGATAACAATTTCCCAGAATCTATCACAAGAGATCCTGTCGTCTTTGACAGCCCTTCCCCCTCTAAAGTGTCCCGCGCTCTGACTGAGTCCGCCTGAGAGGACTCCGAGTGTGAATTAGAAGAAAAAGAAGAGGAGGGAGTTCGGTTTTGAGGGGATCTGCTTCTGTCTCTGTTCTCATCAGAGTCTCTCTTCTCTCCTCCTTCTGGGGCATCCCCCACACCACGACGCTTCCCCCCTTTGGCCCGGGTGGAGGGAGGAGAGCGCCGGCCCTGCTTTTTTATCGGCTTCATCTTTTCATCTAGCTCGCCTTTTCTCTGGACAAGTCTTTTTATTTATTTATCCCAGAGATTCTCCTTGGCGTTCCTCTCTTGCTCTGCCTAGTTTTTTCTTCTTCCCTCTCCTGTCCGTTCTTTCTATTTTCCTCCTCTGCCGGGGCCTCTCTCTCTCATCCTGTCTTGTCTTTGTTGTGTGACTTGCCCACCTTATTCCAGAGAATCTGAAAGAAAGGGAGAAGGGAGGTTACCCATGTGGCAAACACATTCAGACATGCACAAAGTCTATTCACTGCAAAAGATAGCTACTAACTGCATGGCGTGCAAAAGAAAAGTGACCGACTGAATCAAAATCAAACATCTATGAAAACATTCCAGTTCCACCAAAATAAAAGCACAGAAAAATGGGACTCTGTGACTAAAATTAAGAGCAGTAAACAGTTAAACCATGATTTTAAGAAATATAGGCTATTCCATGATAAATGATGCACCATCATACTAGAGTAGCAATGAACATGACTCATGTACAAACACATTACACGTTTTTTCATTACATAACAGGCTCTACTCACATTACACAGGGCCCACATCCATACCAGGTATGAAAACAGGAGCCCATATTGTGGGGTAAACACAAAATAGACTTACAACACAGCATGGAAAATAGTGAGGAGCGCTTTGCATTTGCCCAGACAAGCCTTTCTGCATGCACTCCTCTCTCACACACACACACTGCTTGTTGGCTGGGCCGTAGAGGCGGGGGAATTCCTTCTTTGCTCGCATACTGAAACCCTCCCTTTCTCTCTCTCACTCCCTCTCTCTCTGTTGGGACCTTTATCTATGTATTTCAAAGCAGAGTCAATCCGCCCCTACAAACTCCGTTTCCTGTGGACAATTACCTAACTTCCCATTACTTTATTTCTCCCTCTCTCTCTTTATGCTACTACTACATGTTCATTCTTACCCCCTGCCTGCTTTCTCTCTTCGCTCTCTAATATCGATTTCTACCACTCATCTCTCTCTTTCTCTCCTCTACTTCCACCTAGTCTCTATCCTCATTTTGTGCTGCAGTCATCCGGAAAAGCAGAGTTGTTCTGAAGAGCTGTTATTTCACACCAAAGTCATTCAGTATCACTCTTAGCCATGCCAGAGCCATTCAGAATATCTCCTCTTCCACACTGGACTCATTCACAGTTCTGCCTTGGTTTAGAAGGTAAAACAGATTGATTTTGCTGACTTGTTGAACCGAGGACTGTTGTCATTTAACCGGTCTGTTTGCTGTGTGACTGATACACACAGGACTCGCCTCCTGATCCTAGTTGCTGTGCGTGCTACCTCATTTCTTCCAATAAAAGAGCCTCCACAAAGCGACGAGTGCCAGAAAGATGTTTACAAGTGTATAAGAGTAAGATTCAACACTTCCTCTTCTATAAGCTCTGTCATCCTTTTGAAACATCTCACTCCCACTCTGATCTTCACTGTCAAAATGTTCTGGAGTGATCTCTGTCAAGCACTAGTAGACAATTCTGACTGTTTGACTGTCTGTTAACTTACATGTCTGCCTGTCTGTTCCCCCACCGGTCTCTTGCTTTCTGTCTGCCTGTCTCTTTTCCCTTTTGCTGCCTTCCTGTTCATCTCTGAATGCCAGCATTCATTCAGGTCCTTTTAATATCTGCCACATCATATCGGTTAGAGAGAATTCCATTTTCAGAGATGAGTGCCGCCTGTCTCAAGGCCACATACACAGCAAACATCTATGTCATGATAGTTGATAGTGTATACAGAGAGCTAGAGCTCACAGCCATCCCTGCACTCTATGTAAATCCCTATTTAGGACAGGCAGCCGAGAGCAGCCACCATAAAATAATTTGGCAGCCAGCCTTACTTGGTCATGATTGAGGTATGCTACGCATGTTTACTCAGTAGTGCACTGTGTACGGCAGCTGGTGTCAAGTCATGGGTCTAATGATAACAGCTTAAAGACATATTGATGCAATTTACACTCCCCTCTGTAAAATATGGTGCAGGGAGTGGGTTTAGTAGGCTTATGTGTCCTGTGTTTCATGTTCAGTGATCAGAGGGCTTTCTGCTCTGCAGGTATACATTAAGTGCAGCATATCAAGCACACTCATTCTATCATACAAAATAGTGTTTACCCTCATTTAGAGATTGCCATGAGTACATAGCAAATATGGCTCTATGAGCTAAGTCATGTGAGGTGAGAAAAACATGAACTACTGCCTTACTGGATGCATCATTCAGTTCAGCTGAGCAGCTGTCCGGGTTTAGGCCGCACTTTAATCACTTTTTCAACTGCAACTGTGCCAAAACTAGCTGATAACTCCTTATCATGTATGAAGTACACACTGAGTTAACGTGATTATGTTTAGGCCATAAACATATGGGCTTGCATGCCCTCAGAGTTTTGCCAGCCTTGCCATACATGTACTATAAGAATCCCACAAAGAACCTTCAGTCCATTATGATATGTTTTAACTTACTGTGGTGTTGCTGAATAATTTCAATGGCATATTTAAGACTCACAAAAAAACTGTATGATATTCAAAAGTGTTGTCATCCGTAGAGCACCTCTTTAAAATGTATAACAGGATTACTACAGTGCTTTATAAACGACAGGCGAGGGTGTATAAATATATTGACATGATCATAATCCAGAGCAGATAACAGTTGTTAACTTTATCTAGACACGGCCCAAAGCACAAAATGCAAACTAGCAGAGGTGGTGTCGTCACCTCTGGTTTAGCTGGATAGCACCGTGTATGTGTCAATGCTCGTAGTACCGCGATTACTACCAGTTTTACTCCACAACACAGCAGGCCGTGACGTGCAGCCACCAGGCCTCGGCTACACACAAGGCCGCTTGGAAATCCTCTACTCACTGCCCCCGGGAAATAACCGGTTTAACGGGCATATTAACCTTTAATGTGATAGACCCATATTCCCTGTGCAGTCTAACAGCTTACAATGTCCCAAACTGATGAACACGTTAACTTCGCCAATCTACTACACAGATACACACAACACATCGAGAAACAGCCGACAAAGTCGGTCGCTTGGCCCAACCGAAAGTGACAGTCGTCTGGAAATTTGGCTAAAGCTTCCCGGACAACTTTGTTTTGACCCTCGTCGTTTGCTCGAGTGCTACCGTGATACAAGAGAAAGAGTCAATATGTTGCCAGAAACTAGTCCAAGGAGAAGGCCCTCAGACCCCTAAAAGCACATTAATTCAAATAGCCACGTTGGTTCATGGAAAAGCTGAGGAAAACAAGTCCGTGTACGACAGAGGACGTGGAATGACAAGCTTTCGGAGCTTGACACAACGCAGGAAAAATAACAGTTGTTCTAGGAAGTCCAACGGCGGTTATGGCGTTGAATTTATTTCTAGTGGAAAAGTTTCTAGCTCACTATGTCTCGCCGCACCGCTCCCTTTTACGCAGAAGACACTCAATCCGCCCTGTCCTCCTCTCCACACGCCACCCAGATATCGGAAAAATACGCGGATGAACTCAGCTGCTAATACTGTTTATGTTCAACATTAGCAGCTCGGCAAAAGCACAACAAGCCCCACTGCAGTGCTGCAGGAGAGATATTTGTGGCCAGCCTATACTCACCAGAGCTAGTAGAGAACACCGGTGTTTTCCTGGTGACTCCCCCGGGTAAAATAAGGCAGGATGGCCAGTCGTCCGCAGCTGCCAGTTAGCGGTCGCTCATGTTTCTTCAGCAAAGCAACTTAAAAGGAGGAAAAACTACTGCCCTGTACATTCTACACTACAGTCGCAAAATGGTGAATGAAGCCCCAAAGCCTTGACAACCAGCCCATGCAGCCAATCGCGGAGCACGAACGGATACAGTAGCCAATAGGATCACAAGAAAGGGAAATGAAGGCGGAGGTACGCGGCAAAGTTAATTTGATCGATGTGGAACCGCGACCAATCACAATGTGGGGAAAAGAGAACAGCTGTTGGGAGAACGAGGCTGCGGCGACCAATGGGATTCCTCTATGGGCATCCCTGGGACCTCTATAGGGCAGGCACGCAGGACAAGAATAAAATCTTTCCACTATCCTCTCCCCTCTCTTCTTCTTTTTATCCTTCTTTCATTTGTCTATAAACATGTAAACAGGGCCGAAGACTGAGGGGGACTGTTTGTCTTTTCAAAACCGGTTATTTTCGTAGAATAAAAACCATTAACATGTCATTATCATGTTGAACAGAGATCAATATATCACATCACAAATCGTCTCCTATATCAAAATTTCAGGTCACACTTATAAAACTGTTTTACTTAACTTTTCATGTATCTGTACTGGGCAACGTCTCCACTGTGACCCATATTAAGCCACAGGTTGAGTGTAGTTCCAACAGGAACCACAAAAAACACCAACTCCCAAATTCTCATGCTTTGTCTCTTTCCATCCCTCTCACAAACTGTACCCTCCCCTCTCAGCTAATCAGAGGTGCTCTACAAGGCTCAGCATCCCCTAGTCCCGCCTCCCCATCCAATCGGTACAGCCGCTGGAGGCCATACGTCACCAGCGTAACGTGTGATTGGCTGAGGGGCCTAGGGTCTGCAGGCCAATGACCGAGTGCTGTGATGAGGTCATCGTGCTTGTTGCCATCAGCTTGGCCAAACACAAGAGTGAAACCCCAGTGAGTAAGTTGGTCCAAACAAGGCATTATGGATCCTAAGAGAGTGACCCATATACACCGTGGGCCTCCGTGCGTGCACACACATACACAGTGTGTTTATACAGAGAGGCGTGCATGTGTACGGGCAGGTGCAGACTGTAATTCACCGAAGAATATAAGATGACGCAAACAGACTAAAAACATACAGTGAAACATGCATGAGTGCATAGGCAAACCGACACACACAGTGCATGTGCAGCACACAGGCAACACGTCCTGCAGCGATTTCATAAGACAATAATGGTATGTGGATTTCTGTGTAACACTGTGACACCTTGTTTCTATAGCTTACAGGGACAGATGGCGAGTTTGGTCAATGGTGATACAGAGCTGGCTACTTGCGCCATTGCAGTCTGTCTAGCACACGCGCACACACACGCATATGCACATAGGCAAGCGGGTACACTTACCACAGCTACACACAACTGGGCGCACGCATGCAAGCAAGCACCTACACACACATAGCAGACGCAGTGGAGTTATAACATGTTTGGGCGTTACATAAGCTGTACGTGTACTGGAGCGCGCGCGCGCACACACACACACTGCAGCCAGCCTTGTGCAAGCAGACGTACTCTTTTGTGTATTTTGTATAGACTATATAGGCATGCAAGCATACAGACAGGCACTGCTGCACACACAAGAATGTACACTGCAGGTTTATTTTTAGTATATTATTAGTATATTAGTGCACACACATATATATACTCACGCTCAGAAAAAAGGAATTATTACAGATTTCATGGACAACTTGCGACTCATAAATCTGAGCAAATGCACAACAGGCGCACATGTAAGTGCAGAGTGATTGGGATCTCCAGACATCTCCCACACCCCTGACAGTGAAGCACTGCAGTCTCTGTCTCTTCTTAACTGACTGTTCATTCACCAAGTGTGTATTCAGAAATGTAGGGCGAGTACAAGTTTGAGGGGTGGCTGGTTTCATAAGGCACTGCTGAGAGACAGTAGAGCGAGAAAAAGACCAGATCTTTAGGTCTCACAAAGGCTTCAGAGTGAGGCTGGAAACAAAGTGCGGAGGAGAGTTTGGTGTTAGAAGGTAGAAGTGAAGCAAACAGTGAGTGAAGAGAATTATGAAAGAAAGGCTGCTGTACTGAGAAAAAGAGGGACATGAATCATGAAAGAAAGAGTGAGGAAGAGGGGGATACAGAGCTCAGGAAGACAAGCAGACACCAACAAAAACATCCACAGAGGTGGACCCAGAGATTCTTTGCAGAGGAAGCCGTGTTGTTTGTGAATGAGTGTCTTCAATCCGGCTGGTATTAGCACCTCTGAGCACTTCTGAAGAACAAGGCAGAGAGCTGTGGCTAAGCCTCCTGTTCCAGTCACTTTAAATGCATTACAGCCACTTAACCATTAAACAGCTCCGGGACCCTGCACTGAACCCGAACTGACACTCTAACCCTCTGATTCAGGAGTGTGTGTTTTTAAAAAGAACAAATCGAGAGTGTGAGATGGACCAGATGAGTCCTACTCTACTCCTCTCCACCCTGGCCAACATTCGGAGGTTGAGTACAGTAGGTTTAACAGCCTGCACCTGCTGTGAACAATGCAATCTGAGATGAGTGTGCAGTCACTCATAGCCACTGGCTGAATAATTGTCTGCAGAATATTGTAAAAAATAAAAAAAATTAAAAGCACCACCAGTTAAGTTTTAGACCACCTCAGTTTTTCCAGTTGGTATTAGTGTAATTCAACAGCCGAACACACCTGTGTCATTGTATCTACAACTGAAGTCAAACATAGCCGGGACAGACAGCGCTGTAAAACTCTCAACACATACACAGACAAAAAGTGGGACCACAACATCACTGGTGAAATGTCCTCCTTCAGTATGGATGGCGGGTCACTTTCAGCCACTTCTACAGTATTTGCAGCAGTTGCCACTATAGCTCAGTAGATGGCGCCGTCTTATCTGTGTAAAACGTACTGACCTTAAAACGTGATCTTAGATGTTCCTGTTTTTGTCTGTTGTGTGGTTGTTGTCAGTTTGGGAATTCGTTGGAATCATGAAGGTACAAATGATGGTTTGGTGTTTTGTCAGATTCACAGGCATTTCATTAAGGAGCCTGACAGGAAAGTAATTTTCACTTTATAAGTATTCAGACCCTTTACATAAGTAAAAGTAGCAATTTAAGTAGAAATCCTGCATTCAAAATTTCACTTAAGTACAAAAGTATTAGCATCAATAAAAACTTAAAAACCCAAAAGTACTCATTATTCAGAATGGCACATCTGAAATCAATATTGACCATATTACCAGATGATAATTACTGATACATTATTGTGTCCTACATTTTAGTATTATGTTATACTTTTAATTTGAAGTACTTTACATGCTGCTGGGTAGCTTGTGGATTTCCCACCAGGGATAAATGAAGTTTTGATCATACTTTGCTTTATTGATCTGATTTTGAATAGTTACTAAAGTTTTCAAACAAATCTAATGCAGTAAAAATGTATGATATTTGTTTCTGAATAGCAGTGAAGTCCAAGTACGAAGTAGCAGAAAAGATAAATACTAAAGTTCTAATACAAGTACTTGAGTATATGTACGTACTTAGTTACTTTCCACCACAGTTTGCATATTATTATGAAGTGGGCAGAGCTGTTAAACATTCGATAAGTCACAAAAAGGTTATAATTAGAATAAAGTTTTATTTTTTAATATAAGAAGAACCACTAGAAGTGACTTTGTCCTTTCAGCAGGTTACTTTGTGTTAGTTTGGGATCTCTGACCAGTCTGTGATGAAGGCCTGTGGAAGCACACTTCTCTTCACCTGAGTGAGATCCCTCCAGGTAACCCAACTCCTCAGCATGTCCGAACCAGACATCAGGTGAGAACGTGCTGATGAGTCAGCAGACCTGAGCCACAGCAAGCAAACGCTCACGCTGCTCTGGTGCCCCAATGAGCCACACTCGGAGACCTGCAGCTGTACAGGTGCGCACCTGTCATCAGGTGACCCTCTACATGCTGACTGACTGCCTGTGTCTGAAATTAAACACATTTTTAATCTATTTCAGTAATTATATCCTTACTGGGACAATCCACTGTGTTTAAACAGGTGGAGGCGTAACAGTGCAAACTATAAGCATACACAGAAATAAATATAAAAGATTTTTTTTAAAAGGCATAAAATAAAATGTTTGTCCTTAATAAAGTGACTACCATTCACGTACATTAACACATCAAGACAGACAGGAGAGATAACTAACTTATTTGATCTCATTCTTAAAATTGTCAGTACTGATATGAACAAGGGAATCTAAATATTTACCATAGTGACAGGCTTAATTGTACCAAGAAATCCAAAGAAGCACAGCACCTAAAACAGTTTTGAAATAAAGGTCACAAAAAGTTTATACTGTATACACAAGCACATAAAGTCTGTTTCTCTTTCAGAGTTCAGGACTGTAACTCGTGATCAAAGATACGTTGATGCACCTCACCAGGTTTTAAATGTTGGAGGTCTCCCTGTGACCTGCTGCTCAAAGTGAAGTCCCAGCAGGAGCCCAGCTACAATGCATGATAATTAGCCTTCTGTTGTGATCGAGGTTCTGTCACCGGCTCTGTGGACTGCGACCTCTGACCCCGTCACTTGGGCAGACAACAACGCTGCCCTGTTGGAGGCCAAACGTCCCATCAATCAGCGGCCCGTCCCCTGTTGAGATCAGCAGCCAAAAAATGCTTGAGAACAGATGGGAGGGGAGAAGCAGAGCTCAGGGTTAGAGAGGCTGAAACAAATGAGGAAATGATTAACAAAGTTTTTAAAAATGAGAAAACAAAGGCTGTAAAAGTGGGGAAAGTGAAATGTGGAGGCTGGACAGGGGTAGTTGCTGCCTGAATGCACAACAGTCAACCCCATCAGGAACTGAAAGGACCCGGTGCAGAAACCTTACTGACCATTAAGGAAACACACAGTTACCCTCACTTACCCAGGGGCCCCAAAAGCCTCACTGCATTATTTAATAATAAATGGCAAATGTGTTAATTTGTACCAATGACATACAACTTCAACTACAACAGGCCCTCCATCACATAGCCCTAGTTTCATAGAAAGGCCTGTACTGAAGCATAGTTCTAAGACATGAGTGGTTATCATTCATATTTGTTTGTTTAATCAAGTGAAATATTATTTATATAGCCATTATATAGCCAAAAAACACAAACCACAACTATGTCTGTGTCCTCACCCTAAAATACTCCCCCAGCTGGTTACAGACATATAACCTACCTACCTTTATTTTTGATATATTAAGCTCATTTTTCTGAAGGCAGTTTTTTGTATTTTCGCTTCAACAAGCCTGTGAACGCAAGGATTTGACCTGTAATAGAGTATTTTTCACAGTGCGGTAATGCTGCTTAAATTAAGGTATTCAGTTTTCACACTGGGTTTTGCACAGATTGAACAAATCAGATAAACTTAAACTTTTAACGAGTTTAAGAGGTTCTGAGGGTTATTTCTAGCCTTCAGCAGAGCCAGGCCAGTGGTTTCCCCTTGAATTTACATAGCCTTCTCTGACTTATTTGGACCGTGACCCTGTTCAGAGATCAGCGGTATAGAAAATGGACGGCTGGACTTAACATTTCTTTTCCCCAATTAAGTACAAAATGTGCTCATCTGACTTACCAAGCTCTGGTTTGGATGTTAAAAACGGTTTACTACTTTTTATGGTAATTACACGTAGTGCAATTACAGAAATGGTTCAAGTACTAAGAGACCTTTATTCTCCCTCCATAGCAGCGACTTTTCCCTCAGTACAGAAGAGACCTTTATTCTCCCTCCATAGCAGTGACTTTTTCCTCAGCACAGGTTTCGAGACGAGCAGCTGATCAGTCTAGACATAAATGTGCGTTTACTTATAGTCTTCAGGCGAACACTCAATTAAATCGCCATTATGGTTCAGCGTGAACATCCTACGATTCTCAGACACATCTCGCGAGAGTTTAGAGACGTGAGGAGAGATGTCGGTGTAGTACCAACAGCGGACAGAGGGGGAGCTAGAGCATCAGGGAAAATATTTAAATAGTTGCAAAAAACTCAATCACGGGGAAATCAACTCCTGAGGCACCTTTAGTGCACAGTACAAATTCTTTATTTAGAAAAGATTGAAGAAAGAAAGAAAACCAGAAAAAGTCAGAAGCAGTCACATCTATCCATGCCCTTCATGTACTGTTTTGCGCTGACATTCTTAACCATGCAGTCTACGAGCACTCTGTGGAGAATGTGTAGAAATAACAGGAATAACTTTGTTTCAGTGGAGAATTGTAGTGTCTAAAAACTGGAGACTTTTGATGCTTTGGCTAAGGCTGGTAATTATTTTGTCAATAATGTAAGTCATTTTAAAGCAAGACTTCACTGGTGCACGCCTCCATGTGTGAATATTTCCTGGCTATCATTCACTCTGGGACAGTGAATTGATTAGTTTTTAAATTTTGTGCCATTTTTTTTCTAAAAAATCTTCTTTGGTTAAAGCTTTTAGTTTGGGCCATAAAAAAAAGAGGCAATAATAGATTTTTAAAAAAACATCATTAGGACTTCTTGTCATAAATAAAAGCTTGAACACAGTGCAGCCAGACTGTGACATAATTAAACCAAGCCCAGGATGATACAGCAACAAACAGCCAAACTCCGAGCAGTGGAACAAATGTTATTGTGATTTGAATCATGAGACAAAGCAGAAGATAAACCCACACGGTGTAAGAAAAAATGTGCCAGTCTGATGAGTAATTAAACCTTCCATGTAGACAGAAGTTTAAAAAAGGTGGGCAGATCAGTGAGGAGTCATCTCTGACACAATTAGAATCATAAATTATTAAGTTTGCAGAAATTTTGTCAGAGCACTCATTGCCAACGGTGGGGTCTCGAGGAGGGAAGCTTTTTCTTTCTGCTGCTTCACTCGAGATCAGCCAAATACTTAAAACTGTGCATCTTCCATGTGTAAAAATCACAAGGAAGTTAATAAATGGGTAATGTTAGAGTAATTTCTACATGCTAACCAGTGTCAGTGCCATTCAGTATCTTATTATTAAAACATTTCTCATCTGAATGAAATAACACTATGAAAACTCTCCAGAGGTGGAAAGTATTTACTCAAGGACAGTCATTAAGTACAATTTTGAAGTATCTGTACATTGAGTATTTTCATTTCCTGCTACGTCATACTTACCAACAGTCCAAAACCCCAAATAGTGTTTATCATCAGCAACTGGCTTTAAGCAGGGAATATTTGGCCGACACGTTTCACTTGACTAATGTGTAAATGGAAAGTTGTTAAAGCTCTATAACCAAATTGTACACAGTACAATTATTAGTCATTTTATGTCAGTACAATGCAACTTTAATCCCCCAAAAGTAAATTCATACAATTATTTACTCTCATTTTTCTAGCTTCAGGTGGACACATGAAAGAAAAACACAGAAACCAACATCAGTTTTTACCTTTTTTAATGAACCCTGATTATTGTTTAATTACAAATGAAGATGAACATACAGAAGAGAAACAGAAGCTCAGGTGGTTCCTCCATGTCTCACGGCCAAGGTGGACATGAGGAGAGACAGACGAGCACAGAGAGGACAGGGAACAGTACAACGCTCTTTTTTTCTTACAGAATCCTCCAAAATGGAAAAATATATACACAACATCAAAAAATAAAAACGATTGTTACTTTCCCCTGCTGTATATCAGTGTGGGGATTGTGACCCTTCTCTTGTCCTTGGTTAGAAAAACATCGCGAATGAAAACAAAAACGCACAAACACACACACACACACACCAAGCCTGCAACTGAAGCTGACTAGATAAAGTTCATGGCGCTCAATAATTACAAAAATAACAGGAATATGTCTGGGAAAAAAAACAGAAGTAAATACGAACAGCATTGATGAAATCGAGGGCGGAAATATCGACCCGCTGGGAAACAGTTATTCTCTCTCGTGTGTTTTGTTTCTGAAGGTGAGGCAGCACATGCACCGATGGTCCAGGCACCGCTCAGTCATTTTTCTTCAGCGGACACTTGTCAACTGTTTCACCCGTCCTTAAAATCAGAGGTGAGTCTGTTTGAATGTTGATGAACAGGTGACAGGTTGTTTTGTGTCTGCTGAAGAAAAATAACCAATGAAATGACACTTGAGTAAGAGAGACACGAGACTGGAGCTGGTTGGACAATGTGGCTGTACTGGATAGCTCTGTGTGCGTATCGACACACGCACACAGTGAGCAGACTACGGGAAGTCCCTCTCTCTTCACTCCACTCTGAGGTTTTGTGATGGTGTGTGTGTGTGTGTGTGTGTAGGACTGTACCATCTACTCCAGAGAGACTGCGGGGGCATCTGATGTCACGTGTGATGTCATCTTTCCTCTTATTCTCTCCAGAGTAAAGCCTCACTCTAACCAGGACGGGGGGTGTGTACAGGCGGGGCTCAGACCCACCCGAGTCCACAGCCCACACTCAAACCACATCAGCATGCTGCAGAGATGCTGGGAGACAGAGCTGCAAACCTGTGTGTGTTGTCCAATCAGAAACAGTCTGCTTTGAACATGCCAGTCCGTTACCTGTTCCCCATTGCAACCTGCGCCTCCACACTTCTCAAGCAGATCTGGGTCAAACTGTGGCTGCTTTTAGTTCACAGCAGGTGAGGTTTAGAAAATGAGCCAAAATGTTCACAAAGAAAACTGAATTAGAGTCACCTTTCTGTGACTCCATCCTGGTGCGGTAAACCCACCCAGCTGCTGCTCCAGAGATCATAAAACAAACACACCCACTAGGAAGGTAAATACGATTTGACCCAGGTCTGGTTGATTGTTCGTGCTCACTCGCTTATTCTTGTCCCCTGAATACACAATAACGGCTTTTTTTATTTTTACAATATAAATATAAAACTCTGGTACCGATGGCCTTTGTCACGGCAACGGTCAAGAGAAGGCAAGGGTGAGAAGGCAAAGGCTGAATTATACTGTGAAATATGCCCATTAGAATATATACACATCTTTACCATTAAAAATACTAGGATTTTCCTGATTTGTATCAAATGACCATATTGAAATATAATATTTGAGTTCAATATATATTTGACTAAAATATATATGTGTAGATTTACGTATTCTGTCTCTCTCCTTTACAAAAACAGAAGGCATGGTGGTACTGGGTGTGATACAACACTTTGCTGGGGGTACTGGATAAAACTCATGGTGGCTTAAAAAAGGCACAATCTTATTTGAAATTTGTTCATTAAAACGGGCGCAGTGTCTTTTTTTCTTTTTAAACAATATGAATAAAACATCATAAAAATAAGTTGTTTCTCAGTATCTCAGTGAAGGTTTGCCTGAGTTGACCTTGATGTTGGACATTCATGGTTCCTGTTCCTCACTAGACAAAGTCAGTTCGCTTCCATCGTCGCTTCTCAAATAATCACATGAACAGATTCGGCCGCTGCCTCTGAAATACACAACGGCCTCAGGTCACTGCCAATGCCCTAAAATACGGTCCACATCCTCAGAAGGCAGAAGCATCCTTTGACAGAAAGAATACCGTCTTAACAGAAACAGGGGACTGCAGAGGAGAGCTGCTGACCTGGTTGTTTCAGCAAGAAAACACTATGAATGCCCTCAAACCTCCAAACCCCTCAAAGACTGAAGTCCTGCAGGGACACAAAACACCGCAAAACATTTTGCGTCCTCAAGGCCTGATACGTTGGGTCCATGCACACACATTCATAAACAAGTGTGCCTGTAAATACAACCTTGCTTGCAGCTGCTTCCTCATTTCCTCAACAACTTGAAATGAAAAGGAGCAAAAGATCTGGCGCCTTCCTCTGATCCCCAGGGGTCTTGTTTGTACAGCGGGAAACACGTCCATTTGCTGGCTAACAAAGGTACAACAATGCTGTCCGCCTGTGTGACAGGCCAGAGGTTGAGAGGCCAAAGTTCATCAGAATCTTTGTCTGTCCTCAAGATGTACAATTCCATCCTCATTTTACATCTTTATACACTGTTGTGAATGAGCTGAGGATGAAAAGAGCACTCAGTCTGGCCCTGGTGCAGTCTGATAGTGTCCAAGTTGTCTCCTGCAGAAAAGACTGATTGGAGAGTTTGTTCTAATCACCTCTTGAAAGGGAAAAGAATTCCCTCTCCACTCTACGATCCATCACTGCGAGGTCTTTTTGTTCGCTGTCCTCCATCTTGTAAATGACTGCGTTGCGATGGGTGCAGACAGAGAGGCACTTCTGTAATCTCTATCAGGGCTGTTGAGAGTGTTTTGAGTAACACTGGGATCTGTCTGTTGTGGTGAGGACAACGGAGGAACAAGCTGACAAGGGGAGCTGGGGGAGAAAAGCTCACTGCATCCAAGTGAGCCAGACATGTGAAACTCAGTCTACTGCTTTACAATTCATGCTGCCTGTGCAGAGGGTGGGAATTGTTTCACTGTACCAGATAAACAAACATTAAAGGCATGATGTGGGCACAGGTGTGATGTGAAGTGATCCCTGGTAGACTTACTGGCTTAACTGGCACTATGAGGGCAAGGAGGCATTGAGAAGGCAGTGTGCAGTTGCTAAGAGATAGTAAGAGTAGGCTCCCTCCCTCTAGGGCAGAGGTCAATATACAGAGTCTGATCATCTCTTAGTGTTGTGTGTTGCAGCAGAAACACAGCTGTGCTCGTGCTTGATAAGGTACCAGGTGTCTTGCCATGTAGTACACCAGAGGCTACACAGGCACATCTATGTTGGATCACCTCACATCTACCTGTTGACAGCAGGTTGTCCACAGCCTTGTTAATGCAAAACTGGTGTCAAAACATGAAGGTAACTAAGGCGCATTCTTTGTATCAACATGTAGATGTAAACTATGTAGGACAACATTGGTTTCTGTTGAGTAATTTAAGGAGCGAGTGGCACAGTGAGGTCAGCAAAAAGTGCCCAACAACTCCTTTAATTATTGCACAAAAGCATCATTTCCTACATAGGATACATGTCCACATTCCAATAAACACAGAAGAACAATTTGAAAGTGGGTTTAGGTGAAAACCTTTCAGGTTCGTCTCCATTTCCCACACTTTAGGTCTAGGTCACTATTGCAGACATGAACCCACAAGGCAGTATGGTGTGCACATGTTTGCTGACGGGACTCCCAGAGGTGTGTGTTTTGTAACTAAGCAGGATCCCTGTGCGCGTGCATGTACACATGAAACTCAGCAGCCAGTGTTTTCCAGAGACAGCTGTGCTGTAGCCCTCTGCAGCTCCGAGCTCGCTCTGCGCTGGGTGGGAGGTGGTGGCAGCATCAACCCCAAAATAACACCACCCCCTCTTCCTGCCCCATTTTCCACCTCTTCCCCTCTCCTCCCTCGCTCCTTTCCCTCCAACTTCTCCATTCCCTCAGCCCTCACTTTCTTGTCCTCAGCTTCGTCCCTCTCTCCATCCGCCTCCATCTTCTGGTCTTCACTCCAGCGGCGTTTGAAGCGTAGTTTGAGCGGGATGCAGCGCGTGCCCCCAGGGCTGAGGGGAGCTGCCTGACCTGGCTCGGTCTTCAGGCCAATCAGAGGGAAGGCCAGGCTGCCGCTGCCAACTGGAGGAGTTGCAGGAGTCTTGAAGACCTCGTCATCGTCAGGGTCTTCATCGTGGTTATTGTGAGGAGGAAGAGGAGCAGAAGGGCTGCTGCCATTTCTGTTAGCCTGGCATTCGTTGGTGATCTGATCATGATAGTGACGAGCCATCGGGGTGAAGAAGTCACCTTTGTCATCGTTATGATTCGGCTCATCTTCCTCACTGATGTCGGTCACCTCCACCTCCTCCTCTGACTCGATGTCTGATATGGGCTCCACCTAGAGAAGAAGAGGAATTTACAACACGCCACTTTATTTAGGACTCTAGCCAACCGATTTCTTATGCTCACATATGAGACATTCCCTAGACCACAAACCAAACACAAGCAGAAATGGCGCAATCTTTCTGCGTCAGCAGTCTCACCTTAATCTTTGGAGGCCCTGCAGCCAGGGCGGAATTGGGTATCTGGCCAGACC
>NW_018128086.1:572127-573667 GCF_001952655.1 Monopterus albus | reverse complement strand
GCGGCAGGGGTGGGCCATGGAGGTGTTGTGCAGCCGGCTTCTCTGGGGTGGGGCGGTGGGGCTGAGGGATGACAATGTTGGGGTAGTGGAGGAAGGCCCTGGGGCTGAGGTGGTAGTTGTACACGGACTGAGTGTGGGCCTGCAGTAAGTGCTTCATGTCCTCTGGGTTGAAGGAGAAGTGGGAGCCCACCATGGGAGAGGACAGAGAGGGGGATGGGGTGTAGGGCAGGTGGGGGGTTGGGGTCATGGACAGAGCTGGGGATAAAGTTTGGGCCAGAAGTCCCCCTGGACCAGGCAGGGGGGAGACAGGGAATGCTCGGGGTGGACCCTGGGGGCAGGTCGGGGGAGCCCTGCTGGGTTTGGGGCCCCACCGTAAACCCTGAAGAGAGAATCATGAGGCAGGCGGGGAGGAAGCAGACCCCTGAAAGCCCTCTCAGGCCCCACGCCTCGCTCATCGGCTCCCACAGCCTCCTCCAGCTCTGAGTTGGTGGAAGTGCCGTCACTGCAGTCGCTGACGGAACCTCGAGCCATCCGGCGGGCCACGCTGCTGAACATTCCCGGACTGCGTAGCTCCTCGCTAGACGACAGGACGTCTGATGGCGTGGAGGGGGGGAAGCGGAAATGTGTGCCCCCGGTTGGCACTGGAGGAGCACTCTGGGGGACTCCCCGGCCTGTGAAAAGTCAAAGTAATGAAAATGTAAACGTTCATCAAAAAGAACCTAATCAGATTTTAAAATATCAAGTTTATCAGATTTGTGCCTCCAGTACAGGACGACGGAGGTCAGTGGACGTGTGATGAAACTCAGAGACTGGAATCTTAAGTGAGAAAATGTTTTTGTTTCATTCCAATTTTAGACAATCAGTCCTTTAAACTGAAGAGAAAGAGAAAAATAACTAATGAGAGTAGGTCACGTGCCTCCCATAATTCAAACTGTTTTACCCAAAGGGTCACAGACACGCAGAAAGAAAACAGTGGGTTACACAAAGCCACAAGTTCCCTCGTCTCTCAACCCCTCCTCTCTCTCAGTCCTGCCAGGGAGACTGTGGCACTGCAATAAATTCTTGGCACCCATGCACGTGCCAGAATTAAATATTGGAAAAGTTGCTCTTGCTGCCATCACAAACATGGGCTGGGTTCCTCTGTCTTTTTCCAGTGCCGCTGAGTGTGTGTGTGCGTGTGGGTCTGTCTTTTTCAGCAGCACACATGTAAGAGCCATGTGTGTCAGCAAAAAAAAGGCGTATGTGTGCTTATTTAGTGCGTACGTTTGTAAGCTTGCAAATCAATCCAGACTGATGTGGGCATGAGTGCATGTGTAACCATTGTATGAAACCATCATATCGCAACATGTCAGTGTGTGGGCCACGTCACACGCAGGATATAATTAAAGGTTCATGCTACACTTATGTCATCCGGTACCCGACACTCCATATGGGCTGTGTTTACACTGGGTGGCCGGGACCAGGACGAGAGATGGCTTCAGAGGAGGGAGAGACGTAAAATGGGAAGTGGCACACTGCTTTAGAAGACACACACAGTGCG
>NW_018128086.1:554970-572038 GCF_001952655.1 Monopterus albus | reverse complement strand
TAGGACTGGGGTAAAAGTACAAATGGGACTTGATTATACTCAGTGTGACCGGGTTGGCCACAGAGCTGCTCCTCATCTCCATTTGTTTTTGGCAAGTAAATGAGTAAGTCAGCGACCACACCGACTGGAAACTCTCTCAGACAATAACATTAGAAAATTTTAGCTACACTTTTTCATGTCTTTGCTGATGACACACTTTTTCCATCCGTGACCCACAACCAGAGCAAAGCACAAGGTTTCTGCAACTTAAAACTCAGATATTTTAATACCACATACCATGGCACGTCACACTGGCCAAATTATCAATACCACCAGTGAAAACGAGTAGGGCGCATGCATGAATTTATTGACATTTTGTTAGGTCTTCCCAGCAGGATATAACTATGATCCCATATAATGTTTTTAAAGGTGCATTAACTCTTGTTGCAGCCAAGACCAAGACCAAGACCAGAGCAGTGCAGTTAAACTGAGGTTGATCGTCTGACAGCCTGTGTTTCAAAGGCACTATACAGGAGTGAAGGCGTTGAATATTTTCCCCTACAAAAACTCCCAATTTTTTAAAATTAAGTTTTGTAGTATAACCAGGGGAAGACCCTTGAATATGTGACACTATAAGAGTGAAGTTACTGATCACTGTTCATTTGATACACCAACACAGCTCCATATGAAGTATAACAAAGTCACTCGGGACACGTGTGAATGTGTGCACAAAAGAAATGTGTGTGTGTCTATGTACCAGAGCCCATATCAATGAAGGGGTAGTTGACCAGCACTAGTTTGTTGAAGTTGAACTTGTAGGTGAATCTCTTCCCTTTGGTCTTATGGAGGATCCTCTTGTTGTAGTAGTATCTAAAGAGAGCAGGGCAGAGAAAGCAATGAAATCAGTCAATAATACACAACTAAATGTGCCATTTAATATAATCAGCAACATGCAGGAAACCTCCGACCGTATCCACGTTTTGTCTTGATGAAAACAAAATATGAAACATGTTATGAACCTTTTTCCAGCTGAAATTATGGATTCAAATGTTTTTTCAACATACACCAAAAGTGAATCTCACAGTTGCATTACTGGTCAGTGATTATTCACAGTGCATCCACACATTATTTTCCTGTAAACTTGAATAAACTGTGACTGTTAGCTCGTATGTCGGCTGAGTTGGGTCAGTGGTCATCAACAGTCAAATCTGCACTTTCTTGCAGTCCCGCTCATGTGAAGTAATTACTGTGTGAGCAGTTTTGCACAGCATGGATGAAAAGATAATTAGAGCCTTTATGAGGTTTTCACCTCTTGAAACTAAGCTTTTATTTCAAGGACGTTGAACCAACAAAGGCTTTTATGTTTAACACCACTAAATTGATGTTTGCTAGTTAGCTAACCTGTATTAAAGCTGCAAAACTTATTACAAATCACAACATCAGACACTAAAATGTGGCTGTTCAAAGCTCTACCTGCATGGTAATTTTACATTACATAGCCCACAGTTAAAACAGGCTGATTACAATGTGAACACATGTTTAGATTCCAACTCACTGTGATTACTTAAGGAAGTGAGACGGCCGTTGTGACTTAGCCTTACTGAGGCGGTTCCATCAGTAAGAGTGCATTAGTCATCGTCAGTACACAGAGCAGCGTAGAGGACTAAATAGCAAGGTGCTGACAGCTCAACTAAATGCTGATAAAATGGCTCCCTGTGAGTCACAGATTACCTTAGGACCAAACCACATTCATATTTCTTTACATAAAAACTTCTAAATTGGTGTTTCTCATTCAACTGTGACTGGTCACTTCATTCTAGGAAATATAATAACGCCATTCACCATTTCCAGTAGAATCAAACAGAGAAAAGCAGGTTGGCAACATCTGTATTTTATACATATGGATTCACTTGAATACATAGATGAAAGCATGTCTCTTGTCATTGTTTTTTGTTGAAAATAAGTCTGTTGTTGTAAGCAAGTCTTAATTTCAGCTGGAGCAACAATTACTGATCAGTCCAGTTCTCTTTATACATTTAACAATTGTTCATTTTTAGCCACAAGTATAACAGCTGAAAAATTCCTGTTGTGCCAGTAATGACTTTGAAAAGTCTAAAACCTACACAATGCACCTTTTGCTTTCCACAAAGCACCAAAATGAGGGTGGAGCATCAAAGTGCGAGCCTAAAACAAACCATTACAGCCCTGGGAAATGATGAAGATTCTTACAGCACAGTGAAATGTTATTTTCCTAAAATCAGTCACACTAGTATTGAGAGTTAAAAAGACAAAAATCGTGGATGTATTAGTCATAATGATGAAGCTCTATCCCTGCTTCAGCAGTTTGGCAGAACAGAGAACAAAGTGGAGCAGAGGTGTGTGAACCAGAAGCTCATCAACGAGTCAGTGACTCAATGAGTGAGGAGCCTCTTCTGACAGAGACGACTACTACGTACACCCACACCTTCATATGTAACACAGGCACACAAATACATAAACACACTGAGTAGTGGACCAATACACAACAGGCTCAAACTTACAGTGTAGACAGAAACATAGGTAGTGAAGGAAACTAGAGAGCACACAAAACCACAAATTAAGAGCAATTATTAGAAAGCACACCGTGCTCACACGGAGGCATCAGGTCATTTCGATACACAAGGAAACTGAAATGAGTAGCCAATTAAAAGAAATTTAACTGGTGACTATTATGATCATCAGTTGAGTAAACTTTTACTCCTCTGATGTGAGGAGTTTGTTTTTTCTGATAACTGCAAACTGGCAAGTGAAGTGACTAACACAGATAATCTCGATACAATGGCACCCATGAAGGGTGGGATATATTAGGCAGCGAATGAACAGTCGGGTTTTGAAGTAGATGTGTTGGAAACAGGAAAAATGGGCAACACAAGGATCTGAGTGACTGCAACAAGAGTCAAATTGTGCTGACAAGACGACTGGGTCAGAGCATCTCTAAACCAGCAGGTCTTGTTGGAAACTCCTGGTGTGCAGTGGTAAGTACCTGCCAAGGTCCAAGGAAGGTGAACCGGTGACAGGGTCACTGGCACACAGAGCTCACTGATGCATCTGGATCTGGGGAATGAAGGCTAGCCTGTGTTGTCTGGTCTCACAGAAGAGCTACTGTAGTACAAGCTGCTGGAAAACTCAAAGCTGGTTCTGATCAACAGGTGTCAGAACACACAGGCTGATCAGAGTGCTCATGTTGACCCATGTCCACTGCTGAAACAGCCTACAATGGGCATGTGACCAACAGAACTGGACCCTGGAGCCATGGAAGAAGGTGGTCTGGTCTGATCAATCATGTTGACTGTTTAGCGGGGGTTTGAAAGATTACTTTTATTGACTCTTTACTTGTGGGGGTTTTATGGAACGTACAGTAATGACTTTGGGTTTCAACTTGAGCAACGATTTACTTCACCCAATGTGAGCAAGAATTGTGTGCACCGTAGAGCACTGAAGGAGTGTCCTGTCATTCATGTGCATGTTACTTTGACACACACCAATTACCTAAACACTGTTTAGAGCAAGTACACCCCTCCATGGCAACGGTATTCCCTAATGGCAGTGGCCTCACTCAGCAGGGTAATGCACCCTGCCACACTGCAAAAATGGTTCAGGAATGGTTCAAAGAGCACGAGTTCAAGGTCTTGACTTGGCCTCCAGACCTCAATCCTATAAAGCACCTGTGGGATGTGCTGGAAAAACAAGTCTGATCCATGGAGGCACCATGTCACAACTTGCAGGACTTAAGGAATCTGCTGCCGACGTCTTGGTGCCAGATAACAGAAACGCATTCAGACGTCTTGTGGAGTCAATGCCTCAAGGGGTCAGGCCTTTTTGGTGGCACATGGGGGGGACCTACACAATATTAGGTGGGTGATTTTAATGTTGTGGCTGATGGTGCATATGCAGTAAAAGCTGATGGGACATAATGTTCACAGGCGTGTGTACAGATGGATAGAATTCTGAGTCAGGAGAGAGACCAGGCACACAAATGTGAAAGGAACACGCATATACTCAAACAGTACTGAGTCAATATGTGAGAGCCAGACTCAGACACAGGGCCCAGTCTTGACCCAGGTCCATCTCTTTGATAACCATCTGAACCTCCTTCAAATGAACTGGAAACTTTGACTGTATATACTCAATCCCTGTGCACTGAACGCACACGTATGAGCACATGTGTGAGCCCTAACTCACTGGCGCACAGCCACGCGTCTCTACACACATGTTCTGTATATGCATGAATGGGCACACACGTGAACCAGTGCACACTCACTTCAAAAGCATCAGTCAGACTTCACATCTCACAGAGAGTGAACTTTCTTCTGAAGAACAGAATTAATTAACAGCCCCTCAGTTCACAGAAAAAGCTTCACAAACCACAGCAAAGACATTCACAACAAAGTCTGGCTCCAGCTGGTTCTTCTTGATGTAAAACCACAGAGACAGTAACTGACTGTTAATGAACTGTTAACCCTTTGTGGCCTCATGAATACAAGCTAGATTTAATTTGGACATGTGTGTTTTGGGTCCATATCTGTATATTTGTGACAAATTGGGCATGATCTGAACAACGGTGGATCACCAAACACCCCTCTTCTAGCTGCATTAAATAAAAACTGCATGATATGGCCACATAAAAGTAAAGAAACTTAACATTTCTTAAAATGACCCTATGCCAGCTAAAAGTAGAAGCATCCCAAATAAGGGATTAACAACTGTACATAACATAATATGTTTAAACCTTTGTTTGATGCTTATGAAATGACTAAAAGATTTTAACTGATGGAACTAATTGGTTAAACATAAAACAGGTCTAAAGATTTCAATGATCGATTCAGCCAGATGCCCTATATATACACACAATACATCTAAACCTTAGGGCATTAGTCAATTAATCAGTCATTCAATAGAAAAACTATCATGCATCCGTTTAGATAAATCGATGAATCTCTTCTAGGAAAAACAATGAAACAGTGCTTCTCAAATGAGAGGATTATTTCTGTGTATGTGGATTTTTGGTCGAACAAAACAAGACATCTGAAGACCATGTTCAGCGCTGTGAAGCTGTGATCAACATTATTGACAACATTTGGAGGGAAAAAAAGGCAAAGCAGTAGATTAATCAATAACGGAAATCATCATTAGATGATGCCTTTAATAGCTGTTGCATTGTTTCTCCCTTTTTAAAATGTGTCTATTGTATTAATTAAAAACATAAAAAATGCAGCAAAATATGGAGTCATCTGAGGTTATGTCCAAGACAAAAAGAAGTTTAAGCAACAACCGACACAGATGGGCTGGAGGAGGGCTGACATATAACAAGATGTTAAGCGAATGTGTGTATGTGTGTGACGAGGCAGTGTAACCAGTCATCACCATGGCAAACTATAACCCACACCAACCTACAACACAGGAGGTGACACTGATGACTAGCTGTGTGTGTTTTTGTGTACACTGAGATGAGAGAACAGGCTGGCAGCTAAATAAAGCTCTGCAGCATCCCACATGTGCTGCATAGAAGGTGAAGGTGTGTGTTTCTACTTCGGCTGTCACCCTGTAGCACGCGATGCAGACGCACAACTCATGACAAAACAACACTTCTTTTTTTTTGTCACACAGTCCACACCAATGTAATTCAGCTCTGAGCACAGTTTAATAAAGAAATAAGAAAAATAAGCTCAAACTAAAAAGTCAACAATGCACACCACCAATACTAATGAGGGCAATGAAGCTTAAATGAGCTGAAAATTATTCAACGTACAACAGCAACTTGGAAGAAGATGAGCATAAACTACCGTGTCTTCTTTATATCCTCTAAGTCTTTAACTCACTACTTTCACCCTCCTGATGTTTGTCAGCTTGTGTTATCTGATCTGGCACAGTGGTGCTGTTCCTAATTCAGTTTAAATCACGCCTATGTCATATATTTTTTGAATTATACAAAATGATGACACCCTTGTGAGTGGTGCAGGGTTTTCATTATTCCTGCTCAAATGTTTTGCACATGTACCTAAAAACTATAAATTCCATGTTTTGGTAGGTTTGCATTTGCCAAGGAAAATAAATTCTTGGTACACAATGTCAGAACCAGGAATTGTGTTCATAATTTAGTCTGTCATGTGAACGTCACATAATTTTACACTCAAGGAAATGGTGAACAACAGTGTTGCTCACTTGTTGATTGTAGAAAAATTACTAAGAATCTGAGAAGCACGTTATGCAACATGTGAAGAAAATGAATCATCATGACTCAAATTGAAATTATTGGAACTAAAATCAATTTGAATCAAGGCTCAGTGTCAATATCTCAGCCCTGACTCTGACCCCTTCAGTCATATAAATTTAAAACGTATGATGAGGAGGTGTCACCCTTTTCCTTCACCCTGTTTTCACCCACTTTAGCCTCACCTTAATGCTCGGCTGAGCTTGTCATAGTTCATCTGCGGTTTACACTTTCGGGCTCCCCACAAGCGAGCCACCTCATCTGGGTCCTTGATGACAAACTCCCCATAGTCTCCCTGCCAGGCAATGACGTCGTGGTACTCCTCTTTCCTCAGGAGCTCCAGGATGAAGTGCCACAGCTGGATCTGCCTGGAGCCCGGGCTCGACTCAGGTTTGTAGGCCCATTCAGGGAAGGCAAACCCTGGGGAAATGAGGAGAGAGGAGTGTTCAGGTGGATGATGAAGAATAGAGTGAACTGTAACAAACCTAAAGGCAATAAGAAAAGCTCAGGCACTTTAAACTCGCCTTGTGCCCCCCCCCCCTCAAGTGGTTGATGCTACAAGTGCAATAACCCATTATGCTTCTAAAATTTGCTAATTGTCTGTGTGACTGTTACTGTTGTGGTGCCAACAAAATAGGTGAAAACTGCTTGCATTTAGAGCTAATAATAGTAATAATCTTAATATGTGCATGGCAATTTTGTGGAGAATAAAAACTGCACTAATAAACAAAGTAGCAACCTGGCATCCATTTTCTGTGCATGAAGGTTGTTTGAGTCGAAGGAGATTAACATTAGGCAGAAAAGTGTGAAAAGAGCTTCAAATTTTTGAAAAAACAGAAAACCGGCAGCTGAGGTTTTGTGAAAGGGTACAAGACATGAAAGCAGTGGGAACTGCAACTATAAAGCTTAGCATGATAACGTTGCAACATGCAAGATGTTTCTTCTGCTGGTGAAATAGGTCTAGTGGTGTCAGAGAAGCTGGTGATGAGCGGCTAAATCTGTTCCCACAGACGCTCACGGTATAGTCGTATCAAAACCTCACCACTATCAGCATCAAAGCTGGAAAATCAGCACTGTTATAACAGATTATCAGGCCTTGAGATATGTGCAGACCAAATATAAGCTATGGTTTTATAATTACTATCAGAACACGCACGCTATTGTCCAACAGATAGAAGTATAGGCTTTGTGTTGTAAAGCAGTGGGTGGCAAGTAAAAGACTCAACACTATTTTAACACAAGGCCATGCTGAAAGGCTCTAAGACACACACACATACACCTCATTAGGACCAGATGTGTCCTGGCAATCAGGCTGAGAAAGCTGAGGGTGGGAAAGGCAGGCACAATACAGCAATCCTGAATTTTGTAGGTGTGTGTGTGTCTACATAAGTGTAAAGAAACACCGTATCCTAAATACCAAGGTTACAGTCAGGTTCCCACACTCTACAAAGCCTGTCATATCTATAGAGCAGTGACAGTGAACTGTTAACAATAACACGGTGAAGGCTGACAGACCAACACTGGTGTGATATGTCCTACTGACCCCACGACAGTCATACTCTGTGACCATGTTCTCGAAACACCCTCTAGCAGGACAGCGGCCCTCGAGGACTGGAATTGGCCACCCCTGCTCTAAAGTATCTGTGTCTGTAAACAACAAACTAACATATTAAACAGGAAAATGTTTATTTTTTTCAGCACTTTATTGCTTAGTCAACATCTGATAGGAAACTGCCTAAGGGAAGCAGCATAAACACAGACATGACCAAATTAAAAAAAGGTAAAAACAGAAAAAAGATGGGGGGTGGGGGGTATAGAGATACCACATCCTGGTCCATTTTCACTTAATTTATCAGACACTGGAAAATTTTTGTTCATGAATGTTGATCTCTTCATAACCTCTCAATCATCTTGGGTCTACCTCTACCTCACACCTGCACTCATCTCACTGATGTCGTCCCACAAACAAAGTAAACAACCCCAAAATGGCAGTAGTCCTTTTAAAATTATACAGCGTACCCAATATTTACTTTTTAATGCATGTAAATGAAGTTTTATTTTTTTTTTTTTTTTTAAATCAGAAGCAGACCACTGGCACCAATCAGAAGCAGACCACTGGCACCAAGTCATTTTGCTGCACCAGTGTTTGTAGCCGTGTTGAATGCTCAGTGACTGGATCAGTTAAACAAGCAACAATAAATTGAAACAGATTGTGCTGGAGCCTTTTTGTGAAGCCGAGTGGACAACAAACTTCAAGGTGAGTCACAGCAATCCTACTCACACGGGTAGTTCCGTCTCAAAAATGAGGAATACTTTGAATTGCATAACTAATAGCTGACTTTGCAAATATCAATTGCAATGAACCGATAGCTCTGACCAGATTGTAAACGGACATGCATTTCCCCTAATCCAGATAGAGTGAGTCATGCAAAAACTACCACAAATTTGAAATGCAAATCTCTTTAATCCATAGTAGTAGCAGTAGCAGGAGTTGTAGTGGCAACACAAGACTGACTAAAAGCGGGAAAGTCTTACCACAACAAATGACAATATGTAAACTAAGGCCTGTGAGAAGAACACTCACACAGACAGAAAGAGCAATAAAAATGCACTTGCAAATACAAAGTGTACAATATAGTGTGTCCACAACACCACAAAAGGTCAAGTGATTAACAAAAGGCAAAAGTGGAAGTGCACTTCTGTTGATTTTTTTTGTATGAAAACCACAGTGTCACTGGACTTTAAACTTAGGAACCAAACTAACTCCAGCGTTGTGATGAACGTCCGGCTAAATAATGGACACACACAAGTTGAGCAACTGCAATCTGCTTTCCTCGCTAGGACAGATTTAAGAGCTTCAAGCTGTGATGTTTTGGCGTCGACCAGACACACCACATTTTGCAGAAATTCTGTTGGGGCAGAGTTTTTTCACCATTCTCTCTTTTCTCAGCTTTGATTTGTTAAAATTCCCCAACTAAAGGAATATTTTTTTCTGTCTATTGCAATTTGTGGAAATATTTTATGGATAGTCACATATTTAAGGGCTGAATTCATGAAACTGAAGCATCACAAAATGGTACTGGAAACATTGACTGCTTCTAAACTGACTGAGCAAAAGTAGCTAAATATGTGTTTTAGATGTATTTTAACATGTTGTACTTCCTTTAGAAACAAGTGTTTAAGCGCTGGCAAATGTACATCATGTCTTCAAATGAGTGTGCTTGTTGACACGATGGGACGTCTGTGTATCTGAAATGATAAATGTGATGTGTTTTTAAGAGCTTCTATGACCACAGGAACTGACCAGAAGCAGACATCCATAGCACATCATTTAAACTACAAGAAAGTGATGTGCAATGCCCACTCTTCAAATCTTGCAAATATAGCAGTGCTTAAAACAGTTTCGCAGCCTATAGTGCTTCTTTCTCTGAAGGCGGCAGCTAACATACATACACACACAAAAAAAATCTCACAAAAGGCATCTTAAGGCAGATTAAAAATACCGTGGATAATAGACCCACTCCTGATGACTAATAAACCACATGTTGCTATCTGATGTCCTATGGTGCATGGAGAGTGAGCCAAAAGACAGTCAGGCTGGCTGTGAAAGCTGATAATAGTCATTTGAAGGCAGATTACTAATGGGGTACAAGCATATGATTCATACACCAGACAATAAGGCTCTTGTCACTGGGGACAGGTTAGGCGTTGTGACACAGACAACGCACTGCTATCTGATGGGATACACTGGTGACTGCCACAGAAAAATACACGTGGACATGCGGTGCTTTTCCACACACCCATGTGCACAGACACGTGCTGATGCATACGATGCGCAGCAGGAGTGCATTAAATCAAAGTGGGCGAGCTAATATCCCTCTCACACACACAACACAGGTTAGCGGGGGGAGGTAAGTGGGTTCATGCGTGGGAGCACAGAGCACACAGACAAAGAACACAGGAATAGCAACCATGCCCACCGCATGTGTGTGTGCTGCAGATGTCCCTGCTGACTCATAGCTTGTTCGTTTGTCGTTCAGCGTTCACAGATTCCGCCTTTCTCCCCCTCAACACCACTGCCATCTCTTTCTTTCGTTTTTCTTCTATCATGTTGTCCCTCCCTCGCTCAGCCTCTCCTACGACACAGTCTCCTAGCAACAAAAGCTTTTAGCTCTAAAAATAAATGGCCAAGTCACGACTAACAAGGCAAAATATGATTCAATTACAGAAACTTGCCAAAAGAGTTTAGAGTTTGGGCACAGATCCAGAGCTACAGTGTTGGGTTGTGATCTGTCTAAGGCTGCTTGACCAGTGGAGACATCTCGCTACAGCGCTGGCTTCGCTGTCGCACTGTAAACCCTCTTACACTGCCCGTTTCAAGGCGGGATTACTGTGCCAATTTTCCACCGTGCCGTTCTGTATAAGGTACTGGGGGGAGTGTTGACCCTGCTTTATTGCACGAGAGGTAGTAAAATTGGCATAACCGCTCCACCTCAGCCTCTGTGCAAAAGGGAAGAGGCAGCTTACGCCAACAGAGCAGAATCTCTGTCTAAAAGAGGCGTGTGTTTACAGTGTGTTGTCTTGTCCAGAAGCCCAGACAGACCAAGTTCTGAGTTCAAGTTTTAATTATCATACTTCAATTACAATTTGCTTTTGGAGACAGACAAAACCCATTTCCTCACATTCAGTGTCTCTTTTGAAATGATTCACCTTGATTCAGAAAGCCCGACAACACAGCTGATGGTGTGCCATTCTGACAAATGCGCAGCTGAGAATCCAGGTGGAGGTACATCTGTAACAGCTGGTGGTTAATGTAATGTGAGTAAAATCAGATATTAACAAATATATGGTGGTGACAGACAGCAAAAGAGAGTGGGAGAAGGACAAGGATAGCAAAGTAACAGGAAAACTAAAGAAGAAGAATTCTGTGGTCTCACTAGAAGAATCCTACAATGTTTGGCAATCTCAGCCTCAATTTTACAATATGCTTACATGGCAAGTAACTCACTGCCTACTGCCAATATTCTTGCACAAACTAATACAAGTTGTCCACATTTCCCTTTCGGTAAAGGTAACAAATGTTCGCCCATTTCTGACATGGAATCTGACATGTATCTGTAGGTACAAGCTACATAAATCTCCTTTAAGGAAAAGACCCTACTGACTGTGATTATTCACGACATGACTGTTATTAATACAGTTCCTAACCATCATAACCGTAACATCATATCCATAAAAGCCTGTCACAATATTGTGCATGTGCCTTGAGTGGCAGTACAATTGTTTTTATTACACTTGTGCTGTATAGACGGTGTTATAAAAGTGTCACCGGGTAGTAAACAGGCAGTTTTCCTTAGCAACATTTGAAGGAAAATGACTTGGGAGTCTTTTCATACATTATGCCAACATGTAAAACTGGCAGAGCTTTTACAGAATGGGTCCTTATCAGCAGCCAGACAAATGTTATGTGCAGCAGCATTATATATGCTGCTGGGTTTTAGAGCTTCTTCAAATTATGCAGAACTGCAAGTCAGTGAAAACCATACTGGACAAACAAACCCAAGGCCTTTGTACGATCTGGCAAGCTCTACTCCAGACGGGAAGATTTTCTGATTGTTAGGCAGAGGAGAAACACACCATTTCAGGCCTCAATGGATTCTATATATAGCCAAGTACAGGCTAGAAAAAAACTCATTTAATATTAGCCTGCAGTCCCAGGCCACCTGTATTCTCCCTTCCAAGAGAAACAGGATCCCTGCAGCAGTAATCAGTGCCTGAGGGGGTTTAACACACAGGTCTGCTTTTCTTCGGGACTCTGACGTCACCACAGTTGGAACAGTGCTCATATTAACCGATAGCCATCATTGAGGTATTGTAAAGCCTGCAGCCACTGAGACTAAACAGAAATGACTTCGTCCTCTACGCCTCTTGCTCTCACAAGCAAGTTTCTTCAACATGCTGTTCCATATATCCATCTATCCCCCAGTTTATTTTTCCCTCCCTTCCTCCTATTCTTTGGTGGGTCTATATTTAGCCACTGGAAAGGTCGGTCTGTGTGTCTGCAGCGTAATGAGCGACACACAGAGGTACGGGACCAGGCTAAATGGCCAGCTACTGAAATATGGAAGGGGGTTATCAGGGATGGGATCTGGACAGCACAGAAAGGCAGGAAATAAATGGGTCCAGAGCAGGAAACAGGGAATCTACACTGGGCGTGAATGGTACTGGTGTGTGCACAAAGTCAAATTCTGGCGAAGACATACAAATAAAAAGCAAATGGAAAAATAATCAGAAAAGGTCCGAGTCTCACGGGAACATTTAAAGGCAAAACCTTTTTAATAACTCAAAATTAAATCCTGCACTTCATACAGTCTCTAAAATGGAGTGTCCCTTTTAAATCAACTAAGTTTAAGTTGATGAATCATGCTGGCCCGGCTGTCTGGGTTTCCATTTTCGCCTTACTGTGTAAACTACCCATCTACAATAGCTGGATCACAACAGACAATCTAACACTGCTTTATAGAGGAGTCCTGAACCTCAAACTACTGTTTAAAAACCCTCCGGCTCTCATTGAGCTGATCTCATAATTACCCTTAAAGGATGGAGCTGAGATTCGAGGAGCCGGTGGCTTAAAGTCAGGGAGGAGTTGGAGGATGAGGAGGAAATCAGGTGGAAAGGTAGAGAGGGGGAGGAAGAAAGTGGAGAAGAATGGCAGAAGGAGAAAAAGAAACCAGTCCAGCAGAGATCAAAGGGAAAGGAGGATGATAGTCTGCAGGTGCACAGCGTGAACCCTCACCTCAGTTCTCACATGATCCCTCCACTACAGAGACAGACGGATGAACAGACTGACAGAGACAGACTGGCAGAGGAAGGAGGTGAGACAGGGTCAGTGTCAGGGAGGAACGAAGGAGAAATAAAGAGAGATAGACGGACACCCACACACACAAAAATAAACTCTGTTGGACTGGGGTAGAAGAGGTAGTATCTGTATCTGGATGCAGGATGAAATGTGTGTTTGCATGTTCATTTCCCAACCAAGGAATAGACTAAAAGAATACTGTGCGAAAGAGAAAAGAAAATGACAGAAGTGTTTTAAACAGAGGAACCGAGCCGCGTAAAAGTAGAGAGACAAAAGAAAACCAACATTATGAATACCAACAGTAGATAAAGGTTGCAGAAGATTAATACGATCATTTTAACAGTGGGTACAATACAAATTTGCTCTATGGGAGTCTAGTCAAGTCTGTAAAATTTTTAAATGTGTAGTTTCCACAAGTCTGTAAAATTTTAAAATGTGTAGTTTCCAGGTATCGCCGGTGGTCAAGTAGTGATCATTTTTGCCAGGAGAAAGGTTGAATTACGCTAGGTTTGTTGGCAGATTTGGGAATACTGCTGGAGTTTTAAGTAGCCATCAGTAACGTGGCACTGCATGGATTAAATCAGTCCACTGGGATGATATGGCTGCTCAGCAAACTATTCTAAATATCTTTTACTTCCTGTAGACTGTGAGCAATCCACCAGACTAAACAAATCCTCATCATTTGGGATGAGCAATTTTAACGGACCGACAGCTGCTGTGTGACTGCTGTATTCAAGTCTGCAGCAGAGTTAAGACATACGGGGTTTGACTGTTTGCCAAAGCAATAAAGATTTGGACTGTAAAGTGAAGCCCTTAAGTGTATAAATCATCTCTGCTGCAACTGGGGGGAGCTGAGACAGTCTAATCTGTGACACGGCGGCAGCCCAAAACCTGCCAGACAGAAACTTGTCACGTCCTGGAGAACCCCACAGCACCTTGGAGGAGCCAAGGCTGTGATTAAGTCGGCCCTGGTGTGGTGTGTGTGTGTGTGTGTGTGTGTGTGTGTGTGTGTGTGTGTGTGTGTGTGTGTAAGAGTCAAAATCATGTCACTGCAGCCACTTGTCCAGATCATTTAATGGAAGCTCCTCTCAGTCTCATCAGGATATATTATGTACTTGTGGCAGCAACAAAATTATCAAACAGATTAAGTGCCGTCTTCACAGGAAAGGATTATTCTTGTTGTGTTAATGAGAAACAAAATATTCACAACAGTGATGATCTCACAGCTCAAACTTCTCATCTCCTTATCTGCAGTGCCTGAGCTAAGATTGGAAGCATATCAGCTCTAGGCCTATATTCCCAGAGAGAAAGAACACATACATGTATGTACAAGTGCACTGGAAATTTGTCCGAGCACGCCTTCCTTCCAGAAAATGACAACCCTGTAAAATATTGAGCTGTAATCAGCACCTGACTCACTGGAGATCTCATGCTTACTTCCTGCAGTCAGAGTGGAATCTGGTTGTAAGGAACTGTGTGTGCACAAATGTGAGAGTATGTGTGAATTATAGTGAGTGAGAAACAGAACATGAGACTAAATTAAAGACAGGAGAGAGAGCGTCCATGCAGAGGTGCACTGTGTACACCGACACACACAGCTTGTTCATGTTTATAAGACACTGTCTGCAGGAAATAGGAAGGCTGACATCCTGTGGAGTTAAATCACCCAATGTCAGGTCCACCAGACCAGCCAGCTTCACAGTCAGGCAGTCGCTGTGCCGATTACCGACATCTGACTGGGCAGCCTTTAACCGGAAGACATTGGTTAAAAATCACTGATGGAAACAGCACCATAGCTGAAGTGCCATCAAACAAGAAGCCCTTGTTTTGGGAATAAGGGAAAGACCAGTGTTTAAAACAAAGAAAATCATTTTCCAGTACAGGAAACAGATTCACTCAATCTCAAACACTCTTCCTACAGAAGTGTTTCCATAAAGACTAAATGACTTAATTAGGAAGAGCTATTCAGATAGACACAATGTCTTGAGTCCAGCAAACTTTACTGGTTATCCTGACAGTTAATAATCCATAGGAAGAACTTGTCAGTGAAGTTGTTAAAAATGATACAGGCCTCTATGGAAATGGAGTGATTTGCCGAGTAGTTTCAGAGAGGGGGAGAGAAAGAGAAGATAAATATCTGCGTTTAAATCTGGCTTCTGTGTTGTGGTTTGGTTGCCAGACTACTTTCATTTTCCTCCAACACACACACACAGACACACACACACACACACAGTGGCAAGGCCAACAAGGGAAATTTGGTGACTTCAGCTGCTGGACGGGGCCATGTGAACACCAGTGTGTATATGCACATGCACACGACCGCATGCATTCACACAAAAGCATGTGTCACCACAGCCCAGAATAGGTCTGCAGCTCCAAATCCAGGGAGCTGGTGGGCTGACTCATTCTTGTACTGCCTGCCAATCAAATTTCATCTCCTCCTTTCACCCACCCCTCCTCCTCTCCTATAGTGCAGCTTTCCTTTCAGCATCTTTCCACACAGACTAAAAGTCTCCACTGCTGATTACAACTAACAGGACAACCAGCTCAACAATGTTAGAGGTTCAGTTCAGGGATGTGACTGATAAGACAAAAAGGGAAAGTATGAAGAATTAATGATAAAACTACTCCTCCTGCATTTCCATTTGAAATAAATTGCAACCATTATCTTAATACTCCTGAAGTGATGAAGCCTCAGGAGCAGAGCAGCCACACCGCGACTTTTATAACCTGAAGGTATGAAGAGCAAATATCAGAGAGGAACGTGCATATTTGCACACCGATTAAGACCTGAACTCCAAGTGTTTGCACCTTTGTCTACCGTATTTTTAACCGGATCAAGTCTCACTACACTCTTGGCTATCAGAAGTCAAGTCAGTTACTGTACATTTATACTGTATAGATCAGAATTTCAAATTTGCATCAGATGGATTTACATTGTGCAAAATGCAACACCCTCTATCCTTAAAACTTTAGTTGAGGTGAGGAAAGCCTTTTGATTTAGTAGTAGATGGATTATAATATGGAAAAACAGACTGACAATACTGGTTAAATAAAGTACAACTCCTCTCTCGCCTGATACTGATGCTGCTACCTGAAGTCTGGACATCTGCCGACACCAATCCCTGTAGCCCACTCATGTTATACCAGATGTCTCTCTCCACAATTGCAGAGGTTACTTGTTTTAAGTGGTTCAGTTCAGACAGCATGATGTGGACAACATCTTGGGTTTAACAAACAATTAGCTAGTTCCCCATGTTATGTTATGCTATGTTATGATTTACAACAGTAAATCAAAGTGCTTTTACTAATGCCGGATACTTTTAATTCCTGTCTGATTATTGGAGAGAATATCAGTGGTGAAGGACTCCATGAACAATCTCAAAATAATTTGTTAGTTCTGAATGCTAGTGCGGGTTATGAAGGCTGTCCTTTAAAAAAAAAAAAATCCTCATTTTCCTCTCAATTCAAACATTTGTTATTAGTGCCAGAACACTGTGGTTCTGAGCTGCCACTCTTCAGCACTGGCTCATAATATAGCTGATCTACCACTTGTAGCTTACAGCTCAGTCACTGTGACATTAATTTGCTTTGGATGAGTGTGCCTGTGAAATTCTTAAAACAGCCAACAAGGACTTTCTATATGTGTGATGTCTGGGTGCGTTAGTCAGCCTTTCCTCATAGGCAGAGCCACCGCAGTCTTAATTCTTCAGTCTTATTACATTAAGGCTGGATCTAGTCTCTAGACTGACTGGCTCACTCCCTGTGTAAAAACATTAAAGCCAGAGGCACGACGGCGTCACCACAGGGAGACGGCAGCCCAGATGAGCAAGCCACGTTTGTCGGCTGCAGTGAGAAAATTAAACAAGTGTGTTTGTGTGTGTTAATGGAAGACAGATATCACCCATTTTCATGATGTGTGTGTGTGTGTGTGTGTGTGTGTGTGTGTGTGTGTGTGTGTGTGTGTGTGTGTGTGTGGG
>NW_018128086.1:544377-554957 GCF_001952655.1 Monopterus albus | reverse complement strand
GGTGGGGTCCAGGCCTCCATATAAAGTGGGCATGCTGTGAGTGGGCAAGATGAGTGAGTGAGTGTCTGAGGGACTAACTGATTTTCACATCTCAATAGACCCAACTCATCCATCACTGCTTGGGGGTTTCAAACAGCCAACAGGGACACCAAATGGGCTGCAAACCCATTGCTTATGAGTTAACAAAACAACCAGGACAGCTCTTTCAACGTCATAAATTCAACAAGTGATACTCAATTATTTAATACTGAATCATTCAGCGTTCTTTCACATTTCTGTCACTTGTTTCAATAAGCATGCTCACCATGTCATCTAAGCAAATATGTGCCAAGATTTTTTTAAGAATTCATCTTTAATTTGATGTTATTATATTAGCTGTCTGTGTACTGAGTGATAAAAGACAGATAGGAAGAAACGGTAAACTTACCCTTAAAGCTGACTGATGGAGCTGACCTGGATAAATGGTGCCAGTCTTATCACTAATATAATTTATGGCTTAACTTTGAAGCTGCTACAAGACAAGCACAAAGTCTACATTCCTTTTAACAGATTTTACACACTGTCTGATAAACCCAGTGAAACTTGGGCAGGACATGGTGTCTCTCAGCTGTGCCCAGAGCCTTTTATTTTATTCACATGATATTTATTTTCAGGTGCCCATGTTTGAAAGAATAAAATCAAATCAAATCAAATCAAATCAAATGTAGTGTAGTGAATTAAAAAAGTCACCGTATTCAAGGCAGGCTGGTTGGCTATGGTTGCATGGTCACTGCTACTGTCACTAACCTCAGGAGCCAGCAGGCAGACACCTGAACCAACATTTTCCCCATCAATAAAATTCAAGATTTTACACCCCCTGAACCCTGCAAAGAACCACGCATAACAGAAAGACACTAACACACCTGTTCTGGATCAGGGTTTACAAGCTAGGCTATATGTTAAAGGTGTGGTTTCAGAATGGTTCTCTTAGCTCGACTTTCTCCTGCCTTTTCAGTGGGGTTTGATGAAATTAATATTTAGAAAAGTACCAAGGTTCATGTTTGTGAGAGCATCAATTTAAACACTTGACTGTTATATATGAAAGCTGCAGACATCTCATGTTTTCATTCGAGCAGTGTGGGGTAAGAATGCAGGTGCATCGCCAACAAGTGTACAGGCAGGAAATGTCTGGGTTGGATCAACCTCGTCCAAACAACCACAAAACCAAACTGTGCTGTTTTTTCTCTCTGCAACCTGTTGGCAGGGTTTTCAGTGGCTCAGCGGCTCCTGTGGTGGTCCCCTTTGAGAGCATACATCTAATTTATCCAATATTTATTTATCTAATAGCCCATTTATTTTATCATTTTATAAATGCTTTCCAAATTAAAAAAATTTTTTTAAGACTTTCCGCTGGCGCTGTAATTCACTGCCAGGGAATGCAACAGTTTTAGCCATTTCAGTGTGCGTCAATGCTCCCATTTCACATAAAAACACAGATGTTGCCATCTACTGTAGGCCTCATTAATTGCCAGAACATAACGTGCCAGACTACCTCTCGCCATTCCTCCTAGCAGGCTGCCTAAAAAACATTTGGTGCATAGTTTTGCTTTGACAACAACCTGGCGGTAACACGGGCACTGTCGTACAGAGCCACACAGAGCCGTGTCTAGTCTGACGCCGTTATTGTTTCTGCTGTGTAGAAGGCCGACTCATGTGCTGGTAGAGGCCTTCCTCAATCCCTCTGGCCACAAACAATGCCAAACCGGCCAGCACACCCTCCCTCCATGTCCACAAACTACAGACAACAGCCATAACACATAGCACAACCCTCCACACCTCCGTCAGTTAAGATGACTCAAGCCCATAAGCCAGAGACAAAGCACAAGCCTACCTCTACACCTTCTGTACTTTCTCAGCCTTGATTTGATTTAAAAACCTCCAAAACACAATTCAAGGGCAAAAACAGTCTGCCTGCATTTTTTGATGACCAAAGGCTCTACAAGTAGGGCTGTGCTACATCGCACTCATCATTCACTATATCCTTCTCCTTGTAGGACAGATAACCCATACTACTCGCTTTGTGTACAACACATTACTGCCATAAATATGAAAAAAAAAAAATCTGAATCTTGTGCAACCTGTATGTTTATGCAAGAGGGATTCATCAGTGTGTGACCAAACAATACTGCAACCAGAAACCCAGCATCCTGTCAGGTGTTTCAGAGATAGCTGTCCTGCTGCAGACGCCTGCCTTATCTGCTCAGTGAAGCGAGTTGTTGGTTCCACTTGACCCGCTCTGTACTTTCATCTGCCCCGCTGGGGGTCGACTGAGACAGAGCCAACAGAGATTCACTCAGTCTTACATACATACACATACTAAGCAAACAAGCAGGCCAACAAAGACATTTTAGATGATAAGAACATTCTTTGGACTAAAAAGCAGTACTGTCATTTTACCAATCATAGTACACAGATACTACTGGGGCAAGGGGGGAAATAGTCAGAATTTCACATGAAAAAATTCTACTTAACAAAAAGCTGGCTCTGCACCCTCTGTTTTAAGCAGGCCAAATGTAGACAATGCGCTGCCACACTGTAATATCATTGAAAATATCAGACAGTAGTTTCTTCCTAACTCAACACTTTACACAGATGTTCAACAACCATGCAGAGAGAAACTAATCATAAAGGAGGTAGAGAGAACAATCTCTACTATCCAGCAAAAGCAGCATCAATACACAGTGGAACAGTACAGCCACAAGAGGTACTCCAATTAGAGTGACGAGTGCCACACTCATTGATATTTTGCACCAGAAAAGGTTTCTATATTGTTATTGCTTCTGCAGCTACATGTAGAGCCCAAAGCTGGATTTTAAAAGGTAAAGCACAGCCTGTGGGTCTAATAAGTCATCCTGAGAACTGTAGCTCACCAACAGCAGCAGGAGCAGATGAGGCGGGTACATGTAAAGTGTGCACAAAAAAATAAAAATCACATTTTATCAAAAAGAATTACTGTAGTGCAACATTGCTAATTGATTATTCCTAATGGTTTCACAGCATAAGAGGATGGATTATGTTTCTAATATCTGAGCTGCAACATGACAAATACTGCACAGTGTATAGCATCTTACACTTAAGATCCCCAAAACTCTAAAGATGCCTGCTGAATATATGTAAACTGTCTGTGTTTAGTAAGAAGACATATAAAATCAAAAAGGCTCGTGGTTGTGTACAATGCTTCAAACTGATTCAGGCTCTTCTACCTTTTCCTTCTGATGTAAAGCAAAGTTGACTTCTAGGATCAGAAAATTAGTTTCCTGATGTCAAAATAATTCTGTAAACCATGTATTCACCAAAGAATTAACAGGAAAAAAAAATAAAATAAAATAAATATGAAATGTGTGAAGCTCAAAACCTTTGCAGTGCCTGTAAATAGAACATGTCACCTTACACTTGCTTTATCTATGTGTGATGGTTTAATTTTATTTCACATCCAGAACTCGGCATCCGTGAGACCCACAATCACAACATAATGGAGCATTAAATTAAATCGTGCAATCTAACTATCTGACATAATTAGGTCACTTTGACAAACTGGATCTTTTAGATTAAAATGATTATTGAAGCTGCAGGCATGGATGTCTATTAAAATGCACCTCCCAGACTGACTATGAGGCTTTCCTGTGCGTGAGGCCCGGTGTTTGTTTGGCCAGCTCATGCAATCTGTCTATTCTCTTAGCTTTGTATGGGTCACTGAAGCCACTGTACATACACACATCCAGGAAAAAAGGCCCAGTGCAACAGTGAAAGATGATCAGAGCAACACTGACCTGGACCACCACTTGATAACACACCAGAGAAATGCTGACGTCACTCCACTGTAGTTTTTCCAGGGTCTGCTTGCCCAGGCTTGGCTCAGCAGTAATCAGGAATGTGAACAGGTAACGTAAAGGCTGACCTGATCACTCACACTAACCATGAAATGGGAGGGAAACAAGCAAAACTGTACATCCTGAAAGGAACATTGGCATTTAGAATATTTTAAAGCTGAAATTACTCCCAAATTAAAATCATTTTAATTCAATACAAAGGCAAAATCGTGACCATGCTAGGTCGCTAATGTTACCAACACAAACATAATATCTTAGATGCTAACACATCTGAATCAAATCTGAGTCCTTTGGCTGCTTTTAACCATTTCTGTGTCAAAAACCCAAACTGATGTTAACCCTGGTCTTTGCTCTTTCTTTGTCCCACTCTCTCTGTGCAAAAGATGCCACCTCTTCACTCTGGGCTGGCAGGGGCTGAGATGCACCATGTCCTGCACTAGAGAATACACCATTAATTCACATAGAGACAGAGTCCTAAAACAAATAGCAGGTAACCACCAGGGTGTATATCAGTCACCAGCAGCTCTTCTCAGATATTCTCTGAGACAAACAACTTGGCCTCAACTTCTAAAGTAATTGTGCTGTCGCTTTTGAAATTGCCAGCAACATAGCTCAGCACAGTGGTGAGACAGTAACACAGAGTCCTTTCTAAAGGAAGCTAACAGCATCATTTTTTTTTTTTAACAAAAACGAGCCTTTAAAAGCTTTTTCTAACCTGTGTTATGTGAGCTGTTTGAATCTACATGACGACATCTATGCTCTTCTTGTAATTACAATAGGCAGAGCCAACCACAACCAAATTGTTTTCCTCAAGAGCAATTTGGTCTCACTGGTAAAAGTCAAACACTCTTTGTTGGGACCACATCAATGTCAGGTAGAACTGTACATGACAGACACATGAGGATAAACAAACACACACAAAAATACATAAATACACTCACAGTAATAAACAGCAGTCTAGCCCTTAACACAAGCTAATTTATGTATGGCTCTATTCACCCCACAGACACACAGTGTTCCAACATACACTCATACATACAGAGTGCAACAGAGTGTGCTGGCTCACTGGCCCCGGCCATCTACAGCTGTGACGTCTTACATGTGGCGCGTTGTTGATATAAGGAGTAACACAGATGGAAAACTAGAGTTGGTGGGCCAGACTGCTGACTTCCTGGTAGGAAGAGAGTGGAGGTTTATATATACACATACATACATACACACACACACATTAATACAATCTGGAATCTGGACACAGGTCATCATTTCCTAATGGGATGCTTTACACACGGATGTAACAAAGCTTCACAACTTCATTTAAGCACTGAGTCAACAGTGCAAGCTTTACTTCATTCCCTAGAAACTAAGCGAAGTTGCTATGAATCACACAATAAACTCTGAGAAATAGGAACTGCTGAGAACATCCAAACCAAGTTGGCTTTTATTTTACAGCCAAATCAGCACACCGACAACAGCATGTAGCTTCTTTAACTTGACTATAAGTCTAACACAACATAACCAAAGTGGAAAATCAGTTACAGATAGACAAAGTGATCTATCCTCTGCTGCGTGGCACGTGGTCAGAGTTTTTTTTAACTAATGGAAGTGCCGCGTGACATTGCTAGTCCTCTGGATAATGGAAGTCATTAAGTCAAAATATGATGTTAATATATCGGGGCTTATGTTTGTTGAGTATCTCAGAATGGCTCCCAGGAACCATGCAGAAAGCTCCCTGAGGAATAAAAACAGTCCCACCTGAGAGCAGGATGTATAAGTTATTTATGAAGCATCCTACTCTCAATCCTATTCCTAAGAACCAGCATGTCGCTGTTGTATGACACACAGAACATTATAGGGAGGTGTAGTGAAACAGTTGAAGTTTGTAGTTTTAGACATCTGGAAGCTGAGATAAACACCACTTTTCAAGTGAAGACTTTAAATTCTGATCTATACCAAGTCAAGCTCTGTAAGAGGCCTTAAGTTCACTGGCAAAGCACTCAATGTTATTCAGCTGTGTGAATTATCATCATCTGCCTTAAATTCCTATAACAGAGCAGTATATAAAGAGATAAAATGATAGTCCATTCTCACTGGGGGCCTCTCCTGTGTGGATATGGGCCTAAGACCATGTAATATGAATTTACAACCAACTGAGTGCTGAGGCTGTGATAACATATTCCATTCATATAAGTATCTTCAACAGGACAATGATTTTAATGTGTGCGCCACTGATGACTCCAACAAAACCAGGAACACCACCTCCTGCCCAGTTAGGACAACTCTAAGACAAGCTTTCCTATATTTTAGTAGAGTGGTGGAGTGATTTCCTAATTTAGCTATGTTAATAAAATGCTCTTGCTCAGGCAACAGTTTTACGATATACCATGGTATGAATGTTGACAGTTATCATACCATGCACATTTGCTTATTACCAGTATTTAAAAAACAACAACAACAAAAAAATGCACGCGCACCTTTCTTCCCCGACTGCTTGTCATACTCCGCTACAGGTGCCACATGCACACATGAAGCGGAAAAATGGCAGAGAGAAGGAGGCTGAAACCAGCAAACTTTATCCAGCAAAAAAGAAATTTAAATCAGCAGCGCAGGATAACGTTGGATATCTCAGAAATGAACGGTTCTGAGAACACCATTTCTCTGTACAGGCCAAAGTATGTGTCCTGTCTGTAACTTTAATCTCAAACCTCAAACATTAAACATGTGTTCGCTCACTCATCTCTGACTTACAAAAGATATCTCACAGATCCTGATTTGACCCCAGAAACATGCAAAAACTTTCCCAGCTCACACAAATGTGTGAAGGCACAGACAGGTCAGGTCTGGCTGCGTTCTCGTGCGCCTACAATAAATTAACAACAACCTCAACCAACTACAACAGTCAAATCCTGCTTTTAGATCAATCCATGAGTGACAGGCTATTAATACTATACTGAATAGTATAACACGTAGAACGGCGAAGCCAGGACTCAAACCACCGACCGTTAGGTGAGGGGACGATCCACTCTACCTCCTGAGCCACAGCCCAGTGAGTTCTTACTCTGAGATGTTTGGTACAGGCCCTGAAATAGGCCGCGCTGTTTCTCTGAGCAGGGCACTAAGAAAGAAATTGTCAGAATCTCATAAAATTTTATTTGTAAACATGGCCAAACTGCATGAAGCCACAGCAAGAATGTTCTAGGCTCGAACCTTGCAGTCTCTGTGTGGAGTTTGCATGTTGCTACATGCTGCCTCTGGGGATTTCCTCCCCCAGTCCAAAGACATGCAGGTTATGTTAACTGCGTTTACTGGCGGCTCCGAATTGTCCATAGGCATGAGCGTGAATGTTTGTCTGTGTCTGTGTGTCAGCCCTGTTCCTGCTCCACCTCTCACCCACTGTGGAAAAAGTTGTGTTTTAAGTTTTTGGATAATCGTTTTGTGATATAAAAAGTTATTTGTGGCAGCAGAGTCCTAGAAGTCATATTTCTAATTATGACGTGCTTTGGTGTGGCATTCCCCTCTTAAACATCTATTATGGGAACTGGGTCTTTGCCTGCCCAAGATTATAACACAACACTACTGATTAACTGAGTTTAAAAGCACAATCAAGGGACAATCATAACCTATGGATGGAAAACTGAAACAATAAAACCAAAAATGAGCAAAATTTGAAATAGCAGGACTTAAGGTTTCTGAGTTGAATTTATTTAAAATCCTGAAGCAGCTTAGTTGTTAAAACAATACACTTCTTGTCAAGGGTCGAACAGATTTACTCACAGGAAACAGAGAACCCACTGAGCTTTCCAAACAAAGGGACAAAATGTTTCCTGATTTATTTTAAGTCTTGCGCCAACAATCCAGCATAATCCAGGTGAGTTTAACTATCTCAGTTAACCACCACCCCATTACCAATCACACTGTTAAAGGCAAGACAAAACTGTCCAGAATCATCATTAAAGTAACTGGCTCGTCTCAAGTAATACTTATCTGAACTGTACATTCACTCAGTAGGTGGAACAGCCACCTCCATCACACTCAATCTCAACAGGAACAAACACAGAGTTATAACTTGTTTTGTTTTTTAAAGACCTGTTTCAATTAGTTTAATTGTTTTTTTATATGTAACGTGTGGCTTTTATATATATATGTGATACTATGATACTTTTGTCTTTTTACTGTATTTGTCTTTTTACTGTATTTATTTGACGTTTTCAGCCATGTCTAATGGACAATCAAGTACCTTGAACTTTTACCTTTCACTGCAGGTTGTGTGATACATGAAAATGAGTGTTGGTTGAGACCTTAATCTAAAATAATCAAAACGCAAAAACCGATAAGCACTTTGCCCAGTCTGTCACTCACATCCTTGACATAGAGAGGCGATATATTTATTCTATGTTGCATTTCCTGAAATATAACATACATAAAAATCCCTGCCATCCCGTCTCAACACCTTTACCTTGTCTTTTTCAAATAAAGAGAAACGGGGTGCACCACTATCAAGGTTCTGATAATTTGATTCACTTACAAGTGGTGTTACGCTTTTGTTTCACTAAATTAGATCCGAGTCGTTGTGTATTGCTGCATAAACTACAACTCAAAAGCAAAGTTATGGTCGGTGCACTTTGGTCCTGACCCTCGCTCCTTACCATGGATCCGGGAAACTGAGCTAACGTTACAGTTCCCCTCACTGTATACCTCTTAGCACACAAGTTTAAACATCCTTTAAAAGTTAAGCGTAATGGACATAAGATTATAAAAATGGAATTCATACCCGCCTCAATTAACTGTAGCTGAAAAATAAAGCGGTCCTAGGTGTGAGCGACCTACTAGGCGCACTGAAACAATAACAAGAGAGTCGGATGGATCCACAGTAGCGCCATAATTTTGTCACACTTTCCCTGGAACCGAGAGTTTGTTAGCATGCTAACAGCTAGCCACCGACCCTACAGACGCCGTTGTTTCCATTTGAAGAACGACAGCAGCGTCGGAAAAGTTCATTTCATATGTGTGACCATCGACTTACCCGTGTCTGCCGGGGTTTTCATCTTTGTTGTCGTCTTTGGTGTGCTGCTTCAGTCACTTTCCCCGTCGGCTGGTAACTTTAGACGTCAGTTAGCTAGCCTTAGCCAAGTTAGGTTAGCTAGCGGAGTTAGCAGTAACACCCCACTCCTTCCTCCGGTGTTGTTCTCAGGAGCGGCTCTTTAGAAAGGACCCGACCCAAGTATGAGCGACGCTTTCAAGCTAAAAAACTCCACTAACTTCGTATGAAGTTCTGCTTTTTATCTCGACTCATCGACGTTTGCTCGGTAACTTTTTTTTTGCGGAGGTATTTGTTTTTCAGCACGAGTTTCAGATGAGAAAAGTTGCCCAGAGCCTCTGGGGGGGGGAAATACAGTCGCCCGGGTCTGAATGGCGAAGGTCGAAGTTTGGAGGAGTCGTGCTGCCGTTGGTCGATGCTGAAGCAACGGAATGCGACGAGTCTAAATCTTCATCCCATTTGTTTAACGATGTCGATTCCTCCTCCACATCATCATCCTCACCGACAAATCAGCGATGCTTCTCTGTGAAACAAACTCTGCTCTTCTCTCTGGCCCTCTCTTTCTCCGGCACGGACTTTTTCTTTTTCCACTCACTCACCCACTTCGTGTTCTCTCAACCCCCCCTTCCTCTGGCGGGGTGTCGTGTTTCGCTCTCCTCCTGCCACACGGGGCCGCCCACGCTGACCCACGGAGGGAGGGAGGGAGAGAGGAACTCAACGCCCACTTGTTGCCAAAGATCGTCTATGTTTTTTGAAGCTTACTTTTCATTCCACCCTGACCAGTGAGCTATGGCATTTTGTGGGCGCTCAAATGTACAAAGTTTCCTGTTACAGTTTATTTTTCACGGTCATAAACTTAGAGTAGCCCATGAGCAATCAATTAGACACATTCTACAAAACAGATAAGTAAAAAAAAAAAGTATTTTTCAAGTTAATTTATCATTTCAGCATAAAAATACAAGTTAGGTGAAACAGGCCGTCATTTCATCAGGAATGTTATGGCCACAAGCTTTCAACAAAGTAGCTGGTACTTATAAACACATGAATCCCACAGGCAGTGGCTGAGACTGTGAACCACAGGTTAGAGTCAGTGAACCATTGTAAGCTAATATAAAATATAGCTATATGATGTAGCTTTTAATTAATTTTTGTATTTATTCAACCCAGTTTTGTGATGGCAGTTGATATAAGCAGGCTACGTTAAACTGATGTTACATTTCTTAGAGTGATAGAACACAAAAACAGAATGCCTAACATCCATGAAAAATCTTAGGTTTATTTTAATTGATTTAGATAGAAAATGGAGGCGAATGTGATTCAGTGGGTAGTGTTGCGCTAACCAGTTCTTGTTACCATGCTAATTCTGAGAGACGAGGCAGTCCAAGTAACTTCAAAACAGTGCTGATTTATTCAATGAACACAGGTAAAAATTAACATTACACCTCCAATATGCACGCAGGCAGCTGGAAGATGAAAGACCCCGAACCACAACAGGCCTATACATTATATCACTTCGGGCTAACCCCATTCTACTCAGGAGACGCCAAACCGTGACGTCTCCTGGTGCCAGCTTTGCAGCTGGCCATAGCAGTAGTCAAAACATGAAGCAAATCAATGTGTGTGTGTCTGTTGATTAAGTGGTGTGTAGCTAAAAACATTCTCACACGAGTTCTAGT
>NW_018128086.1:510795-544272 GCF_001952655.1 Monopterus albus | reverse complement strand
TATCCTTGACCAGATGTACCCTGTAGAAACTCATAAGCATGACTAAGCATTTAACAGTCTAACTAGACATCCTATCTCCACTAAACATTTCTAATACATAAAGTATCTATCCAATATCTATCTAACTAAAAATACCTAACAGTAGAGTGGCCGTCTCCCAGTCGGAGGGTTGGAGGTTCGAATCAAGCTGCCTGCAGTTCGTATGTCGAAGTGTCCTTGGGCAAGACAGTGACACCCCCAAATTGCCCCAATGGTTAAAGCCATTGGTTGAGTTGATGCCACAGGTGGCTGCCTTAGTTCTGTACCGGAAACAAATTCCTTGTGTGTGTAACATTCTTGGCCAAATAAAGGTGATTATTATCCTGATTATTCTTATTAAAACAAAAGGACCTATTCAATCAATATATCAGTTACCAGACTTAAATAGATACCTTTATGGAGTGTATTGTTTGAATTTTAGATGGAACTCTGTGTGTTTCCTCCCTGGTCTAATCTCCAGCGTAGCATTATGGTTTGCTTACCTGCTAGACTAAATCGGCCTTGTTTAGCCAAACAGGGATGTAGCTACTGCAGATTCCTCAGTAGCTTTTCCCTGGGAATTTGGGAAGTTTAGAAATATATTAAATTTAACATTTAGGCTACGTGTTTAATATGCAACCTGAAGTACTTCTAGACCCTATATCGATGCATTTGACTGCTGTTAGGCCAAAGCATGCAGTATTTCTGCACCAGAACTGAATTCCTGGTAATCCCGAGTATGCTGGGATATGACATTTACAGAGACACATTTTAAAGAAACTTTATTTTTGGTCTTTGAGTGGGATAACAAGAAACTTTGACTCATGTTCCCAGTGTTTTTAACATCCTGGTAGCAGCCAAAGTGTTGTGGGTTATTAAATTATAGCTCATATGGTGGAAGAAGTACTCAGATCCTTTACTTCAGTAAAAGTAGCAGTGCCACAGTCAAAAAGATCTATATTCAAAGCTCTAAAGTCAAAGTACAAAAATATACTTTGAGTAACCTACCAAAAGTAAAAATGCTCATTACAACAAAATGGCACATTTCTGAAAAATAGGATATTATATTATTGGTTTAAAACTAATGATGCAATAATGTGCAAGCATGACTAATGTTACAGCTGGTACACAATTTGTTGATAATTTTAATTAGCTACTTTTGCCAGATGGCTTGATCTAATAACACATCAAGGCCATGTTTTGTTTTATAATTAATTATGTTATCCTAATTTTATTATTTAATTATACTGTTTGGTTTTATTTGTTCTCTGTACCTTTAGTGGCATGATTTTATTAGTTTTTTTTAAATATTATCCTGATTGGCTTTATTCAGATTTTCATATGCAAATCATTTGTAACTGTTTTTGTAAAGTAGTTTAAAATAGTCTATTATTTATATTACTATTATTATAAATGTATATAAGTGATATGGTTAAATTCCACAGCTGCTAGTAGCAAACATTTATACAGACAATAGCGATGTATTTTATTACATTAATCGAGTGACCCATTTTTTCAATAAACGATCTTCGCTGAGGACCCAGCGCTGACTGCTGCCCGGAGCTACCGCCGCTGCCTCCAGTTTGTCGCCATGCTCGCTCCCGGCTGGCGCGTCACGGCGTTGCTGTGGAGACCCGTTACCGCCGCGGGTGATGAGAGGCGCCGTGTTTACCTGCAAACTGCGACCGCAGGGCAGCCAGGGAGCCGCCACTCGTCATTTATACCCGGGGAAGGAAGGAAAGGCCAATCAACAGGTGTTTTGTCTCACAGGAGTAGATGGAGATGAAATTTGCATTGACCATAATTATAAAAGGACATCGCCTGAATTGAAGCCTTCAGGCACTTATTAATATTATAGGTTCACCACACACACACAAACACACACACACACAGTTTATGTTTCGTAGTCCATGGGGACTTTACATTGACTTACATGCATTTCCTGTAGACTAACCCTAACCTTAACCAGAACCACTACTTGCCTAACCCTAACCCTTTCCCCTAACCTTAACCTAACCCTCGGAACGGATTCACCAAAAAGGAATAATGAAGAGGACCAACTGGACCACATCGACAACACAAGGAAAACAACCCAATAAATGTTCTCTACCCAGACAAAATACAGCATTAATGCAACCCTATCGTTTAAAACTAAAAGGAAGGACAGTACAATGTGACAGGGGCACACAGTGACAAGCGACGGCCCGTGCTTTGCCTTTGGCTCTCCATTCCAAACCACTTATGTGGACGCACATTTGTGGGGGGAGTCATCGAGATAAATTCTCAAACCTAACCTCATCCTAACCCTAAACCATGTTGCCACCCTAAAATTCAATTTCTTGCCCATGGGGACCTCAATTTAGGTTCCCACCGTGAAATGGGTCCTCATGAGTTGGTATGGAGTCAGGAAGAAGTCCCCACGTAGCAGGAAAAACACATCCACATACACACACACACGTGTCTTACTATAGTTTAGTAAATAAATGCATAAAATCAACAGTTGTCCATGTACTGTAGGAGAAATAAGTAAAATAAATAGCCGCGATAGATACTGTAAATGAATAAAAAACACCCTAGGGTATACCACATCAAGGAAAACTATCATAAAAACACAGGATAACTCAGAGTAAATGGAAGATATTTAAACCAGAATTAAAAGCCAAGGAGAAAAGATGGCTGGCTAATGGCCCTAATGTGGAGGGGTAGAGTGTTCCACAGTTAGGAGCCATTAAAACAAGGCATGGTCCTCACAGAGCTTCACCCTCGACTCTGGAACAACCAAAAGCATCAGGCCGGTGGCTCTAAGTGGCCTAGATGGTGTGTATGGATTTAAAAGCTCAGAGAAGTAGAAAGTGCTAATCCATTGAGTGACAATAACACCTTATATCAATCCTGTAATAAAATGGGAGCCAGTGAAGAGACTGTGGGGGGTTGGGGGCAGATTTACATGCTGTGTGTTTTGTACTGTAGTTGTGAGGATGCTTATTGACACAATGCATTCACTACCTCCTTCCCCTAACCTTATAACCATCACAGCCAAATGCCTAACCTAGCCTGAACACCAAAACCAGCCCTAACCCCAAACAGCCCGAAGATCCTTGTAATGCTGAAATGTCCCCACGGTGATTTTGAAGTAAAATTTGGCCACACAATCATAGAAAGACGTGCACACACCGAGCTCTTTTCTCCCACACTGCTCTCCCGCTCTCTAATGAAGGGCCCTTCAGCACTTACATCAGCTCTGAGGAGGCAGCCGAGAGAGAAGGAGTTGAAAGAAAGGAGCAGTAATTACTCAAGTGCGTGAACTGGAGAGCAGGGAGCAGGCTGAGCTCAAGAGCGGATATGGCGAGAACAAGTGTGTGGATCGTAGGTAGCCCTCCTCGTTCTCCTTCTTTCCACCCAATCATCATCCCACTGTTCTCTCCCTCCCTCCTCTGCTCTGCTCTGCTCGTTCACTGTGGGTGGCAGAGTGTGGGAAGTGAAGGCCAGCTGGTGGGTGAAGCATTTCATACGACTGTCACACACAGAGGCACAATAACATCAACAACACAACAAACGTTACCAGTGTAAGCAGCCTCTGCTGTCACATTGCTGCTTCACCCGGCCTTCTCTTGTGTGACCCTTTGACCCCATATATTCATACAGTGGTGGAAAGAAAGGAAAGCCTTTTTTCAGACATCCGTTCCTCATGATTTCATTCACACATGGAGGCTGTGATGGAGAGAGCAACAGTACGCATGCACTAGTTGCCATACGTTCAAGATTGGGCAGTACATCAAGTGCTGATGCACGAGAGACATGCACAGAAACTCATGGTGAATCCAAGTTACTTTATTTTATAGTTCCTCCGTCCTCTGTCCTCACTCAGGCTGAGTTGTGTAGTTCCTCCGTCCTCTGTCCTCACTCAGCCTGGAAGTTGTGCCGGGCTGACCCAGTGAGACTGTTGTCGCAACTTTTACCAGAACGTCACCAGGGTGCTCATTCAGACAGGAAGCCAACATGTTCAGATACATCACTTACAAACACAAATGTGAACTATCAACACAAAAACATCTGACCAGTAAAGTACTGTATTTGCGGATAGTATCTGGCCTTTATAGTACAGTCTCCTTACACTTGTGTCCTATGAATATTCACTCTGTTTCCCACTCATGTCTGTTGAGAACTGGACGATGGGCAAATTCAGGAGTACGTTTCCTGTTTCCATACGATATCCAGGCGGTGAGGTCACAGCCTGACGTTCACCTGTGTTCAGCTAGAATAGAAACACCACTGCAAAGTGTAGGTTATCACGCTACTAGACTACAAACCAGAGCACACTGATCAATATTTATTAACTACTCGCATCAAAAACGTAATCATTTTCTGGGGTAAATTTGTCAGGCAGAAACAAAACGTGACCACACCTTTACTGGGACTGCAACAGAACAATTGCTACTGTTATTAGCAACATCTGTTTCTGTCCCCTAGAATTACAAGTCGATGTATTTGCTGTGGAAAAGGTCTGTTGACTAATGGGCTCAGCTTTAGGGTGCATGACGTCTACATAGTGCTGAGCGCACACCTCGATTCACAGGGCACTACCCAGCTTGGTGGAAAACATTTTTAGTGGATCGTGCATATTCAACTATTTCTCATTGTGTTAGTGAGATTTCAGTCTTCAGCCACAGACACAAACAGCTGTGTTGACAGGGAGATGCCACCGTCAGGCAAGAAACTTCTGATTCAAAGTATAGCTTCCAACCAAACCTTCATTAAAAACTGGCTGTTTTAACCCCAGTAGTGGAGTTCAGCCTTTAATGTGGCGCTGACCGCGGTGAACTGGCCCCTAATCTCGTACTTTCATCACTCTGTTTTCTCATCATGTGTCTCCTGTGGCTTAGAGTCTAGATCTTAACAAAGGATGGCACAACATGTCCATTTATCAGAAAGCTACACTGACACTAACACAGCTCAAAATGCTACATCGCTATCACTGGACTCTGACCAAATAATGGATGGATGGTCTAATGATTGTTGTAAAATTTTACCCAGTAAAGCCCGTGTGTGTGTGTGTGTGTGTGTGTGTGTGTGTGAGGATTTATGCAGTGACAAAAACCTGCAATATCATACTTTGTATAAACGGGGCTCTGCCTAATTATTAACATTTTAAAGGGAAGAGTGTGTATAATTATAATTATCGTCTCCTCCTTTAAACAGATAATTACAGCACTACTGTGCTCTGCCTTCTTACCAAAGGGAGGGGTAAAGGGTCTCTTGAATGCCATATGCAAATTAGTTGTTTTTGTTTGTGATACATTTTACAACTCACCTACACTAACTTAAAATACTTATGTTGTAAAATCCAAAAAACTAAGTTTACAAAAGCTTTTGCTGCGGAAAGCAATCCTACCATACATTTCCATTCCAAAATACAACAGCAAAACACAAATTTGACAGGAAAATGTCACCGATGATGATTCTATCCCCAAAAGTTTGACTGCAATGTAAATACAGTAAGTTAGGTAATAAGTTTCAAAGTATTTCCCATGTTGGAGACAGTCCCTACACTCACAACACAGTTGAACACAGAGCTGCTGCAGCACAAGATCTGTGGTGGAAATAACAGTTTGTTGATTCAACAGGAGGGATGTAGTGTGAGTGTGTGCAGTGTTGACGGCCTGGTCGGGGGATGCATACACCGGCTGCATGCGAAAGCAATGGGAACAAAAGGTCAGCAAGCGCTCTGACGTCTGCATACACATGAATCGGTGAAGTGATTGGGACTAATTTAACACCAGAGTCACTATCAGTTCATTACTAGGGTGGTAAACACCCTAATCAGTAAACAGGAGCAATCAATCACCACTGATTGGTAAATGAAGAAGAAATGCTAGAATGGAAGAGCATCAGGGGCAGGTCAGATCGGGGCAGTAGAGCTCTTGTTTTATTTCACTGCTGCTGCACACTAGGTCCAACCAGTGTGGGTCAATGTAGCATCAATGCACTGGTCCCACCTTCCTTTGTGTTTTAATGCTGGTGGGTTATTTACACAAACCAAGATTTTTGACCCTGGTTTAGAAACTGAAGCTCAGGTTTTACCTTAAAACCATAAACAATCTGAAACTATGTGCAAGTGTTAGAGAAAATAACATTTTGCAACCATGTAATGTTTAGATTGTATTAATAACCCAACAGTAATATAAGACTGCCTCCAACCTAAAACAACATAGTGTTACCCAGTAGAATGTTTTGTGACCCAGACTGGGCCAGTTTTCACCCAGTGATTTTTACTGAGTGAAAAAAACAAAAACATACACATTAGGTACAGCTGTATAAATCAAAAACAAATGGCTGACAATGAGAGGAGAAGGTAAAGCAGAGCTTCAAGAGGAGCCACGTTCATGTCTTTGTTTTTTTTTTTTTCGACGCCTGGCCAAGGAAATCTGGCCTGTTTTAAAAATGGAAAATAGGCCTGAAGGGACAAATGGTAACTGAGCCACACTCACTGTAATGGGAGAGGGCTTTTCACACCCGCCCATCGTTATGCATAAGAAAACACTCGCACACAATAAACGAGGCAGCTAGTGACAGCAGAAAGTGTTGGAGTGGCCCGAGGGGAAAGTTTGCCTTACGTCGCTGTTCGTGTTTTGTGTTAAACATGAAGCACTGGAGACATTTTCCATGTTGTGTTCCTCTGCTCCACAACGTGACCGTATGTCTGTGGAATAAGGGAGCCCTTGTTTGTGTTTCTGTCTGTCTGCCCCTCGGCTGGTCAGATGATGTCTGTCTGTCTGTCTGTCTGCTGCCGCTGTTGTCTTTCAGTCAAAGCAGGAGGACAGTGCTGGGTGTGTGGATGAGACAGAAAAAGGCTGTTGAAAATTGGGTGCAGAAAGAGGTTTTTAACACAGAAAAGAGGATGAAGAAATGGAGGTCAGGAGAGGAGAACTGAGGATAAGTAGAGGGGGAGGGGAAGAGAGGGAGAGAAAGAAAGAAACAGTGAGATGGAGTGAATGGGCCCTTTGTGATCAAAAGACTTGTTTATTTTCTTGGCACTTGAACTCTTCAGGAGCCACGTTGGGCCTGTCTGAACTGCCTCGCTCTCGTACTCCTCGCCTCCACGACACCCCAGCAATCAGGCCTGAATCAGAGAGGAGCTGGACCGACTCAGAACCAAAACAAGCACCGAAAGCATGGAAAATATAGTTTTAAACATTTGAGTCATTAAAAGAGCACCGGGTCCAACATCCTGGGCGTTGAACAGGGCCAGACTCAAGTTCAAATGGAGTCAAAACAAGTGCTTCTTATGTGTTGCTCTCACTTATACCATCTTATTTTCTTTATTCTTAATAGCTGTGCTGAACCCTAGTACTACAATTTAAGTTACTTTTTTACATTTCTATTTTATACTAATTTATATTTCTCTGCTACATTTCAGAAGGGAATGTATCACAATGTCGTTATTATGTGACAAGTATAGTTACTTTGCTGATTTGTATGTTACAAAACACATATAATGCTTTTTTATAGAATTAAATATACGACAGTAACGTAGCTCAGAGCACCTTCACCCTGGCTACGACGTGCCAATGCCACTTACCCATTAAAGCACCACCAATTATTAATATGATACAACGCTCATAAGAAGCAGCCCTCCTCTGCACTACTAGAGCAGAAAACTGAAAATGGAAAATACTTCTACATTACACTTCCTTATGATGCATTGCGTTACATTACACGAGGCAGACACAGTCGTATCGTATGCAGCCTCTCACACCCGGACACAGACACTCTCTGTTCCCTTCTCCCTCGCTCCTCCAGCTGGTATTCACACATGTGTAATGGGATTAGCACGCTCCCGCACCGGGCAGGAGAGAGAGGACGGGAACGGAGGGACGAAGGGATGAAGGGAGAATGAGGCCATGGAAGACATGGGGGAGAAGGTGGGCTAAAAAGGGGAAGAGTGAGGGGGAGTGGAGAGCGGGGTTTCTGAATAGGAAAACAAATGTACAGAGGGAAGAGAGATGGGTGCTACAGCTCTTTCCATTGGCTAATTAGGCTACGGGAGGTCACAGGGGATATTTCAGCGTCGTTTGAATTTCCTCCAAACTCAGTGTGCAAGAGGAGTTGGAATAACAAACTGCAGTTATCAATAAACAGCCCTTCATTCAAAATGGATCACGGAGATGAACCAGAGTGAGAATCAAACTGTGAATCAGAATGTGAGAATGCAAAGGAAAGATCTGTAACAAGAGAAGATATAGATCATGCAAGTACAAAAGTATTAGTTTTATGGATCATTGTTATAGCTTAGCGCGGCACAGCGGTGTTCGGGTTCGAGCCCCGGCCAACATGGGGCCTTTTGTATGTTCTCCCTGTGCCTACGTGGGCTCTCTCCGGGCACTCCAGCTTCCTCCCACAGTCTAAAAACATGCAGCTTCGGTGACTAAATTCTAAATCTAGGAGTGTGTGTGGTTGTTTGTCCACATGTCAGCCCTGTGATAGACTAGCGACCTGTCCAGGGTGGACCCCCACTTCTCGCTCAGTGGCTCCCCTGTGACCCTATTCAGGAATAAACAGTATAGATAATGGATGGATGTCTAGGTTCGCAGCATAAATCCAACTTATCTCTGCAATAAAATTCAAAACTAGAGAAAACCGGCAGCACATGGTGGGTGAGGCCTTGCAGCAGCTGCAGCCCCCTGTCAGTGCTGAGACTGGAAGTGTTCAGTCAGAGGACTGCTGTGTACTTTATAGTGTCCTGGTGATGTAAAAGTGTCATCCGCCCATGTCCGCCAACAAACGTGTGTAAACACGTCTGTTTATGTAGACACACAATATTGTATAAATAGAACTCTGTGCAGTGTGTTTTCAGAGGTGACATGGCAGCACTCTGTCACATGAAATAAACGCTCTCACACGTTTACAGTCACAGTTACTGTTTTTTTTGCAAGAGATGTACCACATAGAAATTGGGCTGAAATGTGTCTGGTGTGTCAGAAATTTTTTTTTCTAATTTGGGTGAACAACGTCTGAAAGAGTGCACAGGTCCTTAAAACTAACTTAGTCCTTATGAATCTGTCCGATGCACTCTCACCCCAACCTGCAGAGTGATTACCACTTCAATCTGCTCCGTGCTCACTCGCTGGTTAAGTCATTAATGAACCACCTCAGATTACTGCTCTGAATAATGAACTGCACAGGAGAACCTCAAACACTCACAAGTGGCCGAGATGTGGGAGCATGAAAAAAGTGAGCATTTAATTAGAAGCAAGTCGACTCTTCTGCAGAAGGATGACAGACTCACATTCACTAAACCTTTCATGTGGGGGGGAGAGAGCGATAGCAAGAGGCCACATTCAGTCCTTGGAGAAGAGGAGAGACGGCAGAGAGGAATGTGAAAGTTTTATTTAACCTATTTGTGGCTCTGTGCCAAGTCTGTAATGGAGAAAGAGAAGAACATGAGTAAGGGAAACCTGAGAGACAAAGACCAGTGGAATAGGTGAATGAAGGACAGAGGCATGAGTTGGCAAGATGGAGAGAGGGGGAAAAAGAGATGCTGGTGAAAGAGGAGGAGCACGAGGAAGAGAACTGGGGGTGGGGGTGGCAGTCAGTCAGAGCGAGGGTGAAGCATGTGTGGAACGGTGTCAGTCTATATAGAACTCGGTGTGAATGCGCTAACTGTCTCCTCTGTATATCTCTGGTGGAACTCCCTCTTCCTATTGGCATCATGTGCTGCTTCCTCCCATAGCACACTCCCCAAATACCCAGACTGCTCTGTCAACTCTATCAATATAGACAAACTCAGCCTGTGTGTCGAGGGAAAACTGCTTCCTTGTGCATATTCATTGTGCACAATGATTTCCCAGAACAACTTTATACAGTCCTGGGAGATTCGGTCAGCTGGGTTGCTTAGACATCCCAGCAACATGTAGCTATGTTAGTATCCTAACTTTTTGTAGCCACTGAATTCATTTAAATCCAGTGTTCACTGGCCTTTAAGCTCCTTTTGGTCTCTGGCAAGTCTTGAATCCTGATCCTCATCACCCTGCTCTAAACTACCTGTCCAGCAACAAACATCGGACACAGTTTGCAACCAGCTAGTGAACATAGTGAAGCACTTAGCAACTAAAGAGCCAGATAACTCTGTCAGACACTGGTGGAGACTAAACACGAGCTAAAAGCAGGGTGAACAGACAAACACAGTGAGTGATACTGTTGTTCTGTATCTGCTGTATGTATAAACAAGTTTGCCAATTAAAAGGTGATGGTGCTTCACTGTGGTGTTAGGGTGGAGCCATTAAACCTCAAGTCTGGGTCGAGTCTGGAGTCCCCCATGTCTGAGTTCAAGTCAAGTCACCAAAGACTAGTCCAAGTCGAGTCCCTGTTACCCAAGTCAGAGTCATCAAGGTCCACATTAAGCACAGTTGACGCAGTCCTCGCTGTGTGAGTTTACTCACTGTGTGCGACACAGTAGCCGAACAAATGCACTGATAACTATCTGCTGTATGTATAAACAAGTTTGCCAATTAAAAGGTGATGGTGCTTCACTGTGGTGTTAGGGTGAGGCCACTAAACCTCACTTCCACCTGGACACAAATTTGTTACTGCTGGTTTAAAGCTGCCTTTAATCAACGTTTGGGCACTAAGAATTCAGAATAAGTCCAAAGCAAGACAAGAGACACACACATCAGTTGTAGCATGGCCTCGTGTAGCCCCTCTTGTGACCTCTGTGTTATTCCTGGACAACATACAAATTGTACAGCAAAGACGACAACACTGGGGCCATGTTTGGAAGACTATGAAAACGACTGATGAAGTACCATACAGAATGGAGCAGTAAGGCGACAAATCAGGCTCGGCCTTATGAAACTGTTATATGGGAACAACCTTATCATCCTATAAGAGTCATGTTTCTGTCCACCTGATGAATGTAAATCCAAAATTTGTAACTTCATAGTGTGTTTTTCCTCTGTGACCCATCTTCATTAGAGATTTTCTAGCTTTTTTATTCAGTGAAGGTTTAATGTTTTTCAGCATTAGCCTACTTCACAATCTGCTACATTTAACTCTGCATCTCACTTTTCTCTCCTGTCCTTTAACTCCTTCACTTCCTTATGTGTTCTCTTTCCTCCTCTGATCCTGGTCTTTGTCACTCTGTCCTGTTTCCTTTTTCTACGTCATTCCTGCAAGAAAGCAGATCTGAGATGCAGCATCTTTTCCACCTCAACCTATCTTTATTGTTTGAATATACCGTGACATGTATAGTCTACTGTCTTGTACCGTACAGGCATGTGAGGCCCTGCTGTATGTCAGCACTTGTCTGTACCTGTGTGTCTCCAAGACAAATTATAGTCGCTGCACTGACAGACTGAGGTGATGTTCACTTGCATTTTAATCAGACTTTCTGTGTTTGAATAAAAACTGTTTAAATTAGATTGAGGCAAAGTATTTTACGGCTGGTTTTCTTGTCCAGACTCCACAAAATGTCCTGAAATAAACACTGAAAAACTGCATCACAGCGATGGTTTGGCGGGTTAGTTTGTTTTTTATCTACTGAAAGACAACATGTCTCTATTATTTTCTAGTTATTCACATCTCTTATCCACAGTAACTAAGACCGAGTGGTTTGTGGTTTTGAGTCTTGCTACACTCCAACAGGCAAATCAGTTATCAATACCATCAAGTCTGTGACCTTTAAGTTACAAGACGCTCCATCTACCCACAGGGAGATCCTGCCACCTACAATTAGGATGATTTCATCCACCCTTTGCAGTTATAAGTCCCTGTGGAGGAGAGCGCTGGCTACACGATGTCTCCAGTATAAAGTATCAGATGTCGGGTTAGGGCAGGGTGGAGTGTGGTGGGCTTGGCTGCACAGAGTTACGCTTGGATGGTTTTGGATTGAGACGGAGTTTGTCTGAGCTGGGTTGAGACTGGCTGGCACTGTGTTTGTGTAGGTTTGGCTGGGCTGGTGGGGAACAGCCTATAGACCAAGCAATATGCAAGAGCCCTGCTCTTTTTGGCTGATGTCAAGAGCATGATGGCAACAGACATCACACCAGGGCTGCGGCGATTAGCCAGCCAGACAAAGCGCCAACCAACCAGCCATCCAGTCGACCGCGAGCAGCCGACCACCTACCACACACCCCGAGAGCACAGTTTTGTTTCTATGGCTACAGAGCGAATGTCTGCATCAACATGGTTACTGAGGGACGTTGTGTCTGGAGGTGTCTGGATGGATCATGGAGCCTCAGGGAGACAGCCGAACGTCAGAGGCAGATGTGGTGACATGCTGGCTCGTATATTTACAGTGTAGGCATGGAGCCATGTGCTCTCATGCGCATACATGAGGGCTGGGGACACGTCAGGAGGGCAATCTGAGAGTTCATACCCCAACAGACTGCAGAAACAGAGTTTACAGGAACAGGAGCTTACTGCAAGTGATTACATCAAATACGAGGTGGAAAACAACAAAGTATCTTCAGTCCAAGCACTGTACTTAAGTACAAGTTTGAGGTACTAGTTTCAATTTGATATACCTTTCACTATGCTACACTTATTTGACAGCTGCAGCTCTTTCCCCCAACCATTAACCACCTCACAACCTCTCAGATTTATCCTATGAGCCTTTGGAGGGGGCCCGACCCTGGGGTTGGGAACCACCAGACTAAACTAAGTAAAATTAGCTCCACCTTAACCAGCTACAATAAAATGTTGTTTACAGTTTGACCCAGTGTAAACAACCTAATAATGTCATATACAATAACACATTAGTCAAAGGGAACATGTTCTGTAGAATGAGTACTTTTGATACTTGTTAAGTAAAATTTACTAATAATACTTATGTACTTTAAGAGTCTTTGACTTATTAAAATAGAATATTTTTACATTAATATCTTGGTACTTTTACTTAAGAAAAGGATCAGAATACTCTTTACCACTGAACATGACATTTATGCAGCTCCTGATGAGCCAATAGCCAAATGCATCACTTAAGATATGAAGTGTAGTCAAATGTGCTCCATGTGATAAAGTATCATCAAATGAGGCACAAATAAATGTGAGGTTTAACTTAAACAAACATCCCTGACTAATCAAATACAGAATCAACAGTCCAGGGTTCATGAAAGCAAACGGTGAGCTGTTTGCCCACTAATTTTAATATCCATTCACAATAACTCAAACCAGTGTGACATGTTAGTACCGGTTTTGCCACATGGACAGTTAAACTGTTGAGCCTAAATTTACATGTGAAATGTAGCAAAACACACCGACTGCTATAGTGTGTTCCTCCCATTCAAAGCAAGGCAAAACTCATTTACATGTATCAGGACACAGAGACTGAAAGTAGACAACAGTTTTTTCACAATGAACAAATGTGTTTTCTGAGTCACAGTTCACTCTAATGATTATGAAAAAAGCTTCTGAAGGTGAACAAGGTTTGAAGAAAGAGTTTTAGAGTGTGGCATCCTTGAGCTGAAGTGAAACACAAAGCTGTGCTTCGGTTGTTTTTTGAGGTGTAAGATTTTAACTGGAAAAAAAATGTCAGTGCAGCGGTCTTACCTAATGGCCTTAACCAAAAACATGAAGTGAAAGAAGCAACAGAACAAGACTGATTTCCTTGAAAATGACATGCTTCTATTAGTTATTATTGTAGCATGAGATTGATCTGGATTTTAAGAAGAGTAATATTTATAACACAAGCAAAGGATAGAGTGTGAAAAGCATTTTTATCTATTGGAGGAGAGTAATTCTGTTTAAATGGCAGAAAGTACAGCATGTACCTGAGAGAGGACTAGATGAAATTTTTATCTATAGCAACATGACTCAGTCCGCTGCTCAGCTAGTCCACCGCTTTGGTCCACACGAGAACATTTTATATCTAACAGTCATGAGATCGTGCACAGTCATTCATGGTTCCGGTGTGTCCTACTGACTTCAGTGACCCCCTGACCCGTTTTTCTATCAACATCTGACCAGCCTCAGCTGCACTTTGTGTTTAGTCCTAATTAGCAAATGCTAGCATGTTAACACGCAAAACTAATACAGTGAATACAGTAAACATGACACCTGTCAGCATGTCAGTATGGAATACTTTTGTTTTCTCTATGTAACAGGATAATAACGGTGTATGTTGTTCTTTAAAATCCTGACATCACATGTCTTGTTTGTCTAAGCTTTGACCTACCAACTAGAGAAACAACTCTTCCATTTGTCTTATTGTGTCTCACTGAGCCTTTTCACTTGTTTCTCACATTTTAATTTTTACTCCACACCTTGAGTGGGACAGGAAGGACACACACTTGGTAAGAAGCAGGTAACAGCCTGTAAGGAACCTTTTTGTGTCAACTTCTTCCTTCAGTCACTATTAGATACTGTGCATTGAAGTCAATCTACAAATCTGTTTAATGTTAAGAACAAAATTTCCCCAGAGACAAAGAACTGATGATCAGGTCTAGATGGGAGCTAATGTAAAGGGAAACAGAACATTTACTGCATCAGAGGTGGCCTGTACTGATCTTATTATAGTGAGAGGACAACACCTAGTGGCTCTGAGATAAACTGCAGCTTGACACGGCGTCTGTGTTGACTCCAAAAGGCCGTTTCTCTCACTTCATAGAAGAAAATAAATAGTAATAGAAAATAACATCTGTCATGTAAATACTCTCTGATCAAAAGCAGAAGTCAATTCAATATCAGAATTCATGACTGAAAACTGAAGTGATTGAATGATAATGTGGATTAATATTTAAATGTTTGGCTATTTAACAGCTGATATACTGAAATGACAGCCCCCAGTATCAATATGGTTTCATGAGTTGTTCCATATGAAGAGGCCTGTGTAAGGCCCTTATTTTATACTGTACTGCATTTGATAAATAAATAAATAAAAATCATGTTTTGTTGTATAAACTTGGGCTTTTCTGCCGATATAGAAAGTATTAAGTATTAAGCTAGTATTGTGGTGTTTTGATTTTTTATTTTAGTATTATTTTTGGATTTTTTTGCAGAGTGAATTATTGAAGTGAGGTGATTTTAAATTTGTTGTATGGGGCACAGTAAAACAGTCAAAAACATCAAGGATAAAATGTTGGCTGACTAATCATACTATATCATCACATACTGTATCTATCACTAGATTGCTGAGGGGAGTTTCTGCCAGTGGTCTGTGCTGCTCTGCGACCTCTGTGCCCTGCATTTAGACTGAAGCTGATTTCACAGCCACTTCACACCTGGTATTTAATTTGGGTTCCCAAACATTTGGCCCCCTCACCTTTGGTATGCAGAGTGCGTAAAGGTGCAAACACAGAGGTTGATTCATGATTTACAGAGCAACAGATGAGAGCAAACTGGAGTTTAGACCGTGTGTGTTAGACACAGAGAAAGAGAGAGAGAGTTATTTGCAGGCGGCAAAGTTGTTAGTTCCCAGAAGAGAGACTGGGACTGACTGGAAACACACACACACACACAGACACACATAGGTCGGGCCACCCAGAACCAATAGCAGCATCATTATTTCATGAGGGAGGCGGCAGACTGTCAAAACTAAACACCAGCTCTACTCAGAAGCCTCACATCTGCCACCACTGGCAGCTGATGATAGAAAGTGTTTTATGTGACTGGGAAAGTCAGTTAAATCCTGCTCCATGCAAAAAGCCTGAGGTTTAAGGCTTTCAACAAAGGCAGCAGATAAAAGAAGTAGTTCCGTAAGTTAGATTCTTGATTTGGCCACAAAATAAACACATTCTTAGATAAAACAAGGTGTGTGCAAATGGGCAACAGTGGCACAAAGCAGATCTGATCCTATATCTCTGAGCCCAGTAAATTGCTGAACAGAGAGAGGTGCAGTGTGGATCACGATCTGGCTGATTTGTGACATTATGAACTGTTAAACCTGTTTAAAAAAAAGCTCAAAAAAGGAGAAGAGGAGGAGAAGCATGTAGAGGCTAGTTAAATCTTCAATCTCTAAACAGCAGCATGCTTTAAAGTTTGAGCTGCAGCAAAGTGGAGGACTATGTTCACAGGTTCAAAGCACTAACACATTAAATATCTATAATCACAGGCAGGAGCCCCGAATGATTCAGTGGCTTCGCTCCCTGACATGCACATGCGTGCACAAATCCTCCTGCTATGTCAGCAACTCAGCAAAACAGACATGAGAAAACCTGAAGAGAAAAAACGCAGAGAAAGAAAAGATGGGAGAGTGACAGATGGGAAGACATTTCTGTATCCCTGTCTGAATACAGAGAAAGACCTTGTTTTGACATTTATCTCCCTCTGTTGGTTGAACATGCCCCGAGAAAGACATTCTTTTAAGGCTGCAATCAGACAGTGAAAAGATTTGTAACACCCAGAGGATGACTTTCAGGAACAACCCCGTCACTGATACTCAGTATGCATCACATTGTATAAGTATAAGCATCTGTAATCAGACACCAAGAAGAAAACACATTTTAACTCTCCTGAACCTTAAAATGCTAATTTCAACTGAGAAAATACTGAAATACTGATTTTTCAGTTAACATAAAATGTTCATGTTAAAGTTTTGGTCTAAATGAGGTTGCAGATACACAGTAGGGTCTGGACATAGGAAACATTTGTCAGGCACTCAATATGAAAAGTGTATTAAAAGGCTTTATTTAATCAGTAATATTGCTTAAATTGCAGGCTGGTTTCCATCTCAGTGCCTTCATTACAGTTAGCATTTTCAACCATTAATAAAGCCATGAAAATATGTCTTTTGTCTGTACTCCGCCTACAAGTGTCTGAAAAATATTCTTTTGTAAGCAGTTTTTAAATCTTAACCTTCCACAAACATTTGGCCTCTGATTGCTTTTTGTGTTTAGATAATATTTTCCAGTTAGATTATCTTGAATTTGTCTCCTGTATTTCGTTGCCTCGTACTTGTACATGGGTAACGACAATAAAGTTGAATCTAATCTAATCTGTCATGACAAAGGTTCACTGTCTCTCTAAAGTAGTTTTCCTCAGAAACAACATTTAAAGCTGCAGTAAAGGATTTTTTTTGTAGGCAGCGGAAACACAATATTAACACACCATCACTAAATAAAGGTGAAATGGGAAATGCGTTGGTAAACAGTCACCTTTTTATCCAGTATATCAATTAACAGTAATATTTCAGGCAGACATTATCAACATGGCATGTTTACACCTCAGTGACAAAACTCTCTAATGTTATGGTAATTATTACGTTGTGTTGTTACAGAACAACATGTCCATGTAGGGAAGGGGACACTGGACTGGGAGAAAGTGGATCATTTCCTGTTTAGCGAAAACAGTCAACAAAGCATGCCTATGATAGTTTCCCTAACCTCAGTGAAATAATTATTTTAACCCAAACCACGATCTTTTCCCAATTCCCCACAACATCAGACTTTAACATGGGAGACAAAAGCACGACCACAATAATTCCAGCTAATACACACACTCATTTTGGCCTTTGGAGAACATTAGCTAGCTCTTTTCTATAGCTGCTAAATGCTATACTCACCGGTGAGTCAGTGGGCTGGAAAACCAAAACAAAAAGATGAAAGAGACTAAAGCGCTCTGTAGAGTCGAGAGCAGCTGCACAGTTTGGTGGTTATCCTCTGTAAATGGATCCGTATAATCAACTGCTTTCACATTAGACTTAGTAATTTACAGCCAATTAAAAAGATATCTGTATCCTTTTGAATTTTTTTTTATTATCTACAGTATTAGGTATAATTCAGCTTGCTTTTACAACATACGTATATGACCACAATGTTGTTTTACATCAGCACTGTCATTCTAGAGTAAATCCAAAATAAATAAACAAATAAATAAACACACTGGAGATGACTTTGGTCTAAATTCGCACTTTATTCCTAACACTTACAGGTTTGTTTTGTCCTTGTTTCCCTGGCCCCCCAAAACAACAGGCACACAGATAGCGATGAGTTAAGGGACAGTAAAGAACAGCTCGAAACCCAAACATTTCCAACAGAATCAGGTTATTGAATCAACTCAGACAGAGAGAGCCTCGAGGCCAAAAAACAGCACATTGTAAGCATACTTAAAAACAGAAAAAGGACCCAAGAAACACATACTAAAGCTTACAAAGTGGTGTTTGTTTCATCTTTTATGTTCATCACCACCGTCATCATCATTAGGCTATATTAAAGAACACTTCTGGAGCTATCATAAAAACGTGGGAGTTGTAACAGTGCGGAGAAAAAGAAAATCAAGGCGAGAAGATACAGCGGAGCTCTTTGGTTTTCACTATTGAGGTTTTTTCTTTAGCAGTAAAATCTATCTTTGCTGTCCTCTTAACCTTTGGATTTAAGCTGCTTTGTAGAAAAAATAGAAAGGAAAACGTTTCTTTTAAATTTCTCCTAAATAAATGAAAGCTAACATGGGGCAAACAGTATCAAGTTATCTTATTTTTCTTTTACTGTTGTTACATTTTGTACTCTCAGGGCCAAAATAAGAGTATTATATACTTCATGGTGACTTGGAAAGTTGAGAAGAGTAGTAAAATTACCATTCACAGCCACAGAAGAACTACAGTAGAAAACTGCCATGGCCTGAAGTGCTCTTATTATCAGACAGTATTTGTACGGTAGCATCAGGCGCTGGAAATCTTTGTTTTATCAGTCACATTCCTTAGCAAGAATCCCGAATGTTTATATACACATGAAAAGTGTGTGTTGTGTTTGTAGTGCAGTGTCTCACTGTGGTAGTTGTAACTTTGGTATCATTCTCTGTCCACCACAATAGAGTCCAACTACACAGGCACACATGTAGACAAAGCTGCGCTGCATGTCGGAGCAAAGAAACAAAAACAAACAAAAAACTAAACCAAAAAATGAATCTTAAAAGTACAAATTTGTATTTTTGTAAGTTTAGTTTGACGTCCATGCAGTTGAAACCCTGTGGCGAGTTTCTAACACCCCAAGAGTTGAGCAACACACAAAAAACATAAACGATCGTACTTTGAGTAAAAAAGCTAAAGCTGGCATACCAATATTTTCCTCCGACAGCAGTGATGAATATACACACACCTTCCTCCCTGCAAAACACAGCCACATCCCCAATACCTCCCTGAACTCCACCTGGTGACCAGGAGAGGACACGGCGGTGTATTCTGTAGATTAAAGCCATAAGAACAACTGGTCAACGAGACCTTTTGTTTTTTCCTTCATCGACTTGCTAGGGCCAGTTTCACATCCCTCACTCCTGAGTTCAGACAAATCACATCTTGTTTACATTGATTTCCATTAAAGCTTGAATGTACATTTGGTTTTTCATCAGCATTTCAGAGGTATGAGTTAAAGCCCTCATCCTGAAGCGGGACGGAGGGAATCAGAAAGCTTTCAGAGAACAGAGGAAGACACGTGAACAGAGGAAATCTGCTCTGCGGGACAGTAATGTTCGGTTTTGATTGGGAACAGTTGGGAAATGACCAGTTAAACCAGTTTGGAGTGTGTGAAACTGAGCTGGGTCAAATTATTAGTCTTTATTTTTTACGGTGACTAAAAGCAGATATGCTATGTGGAATGTCCTGAAGCAGAAAACACAATTTACTGACTGGGTTACCGCAACTATTCATTTATCCTCTACTGTGTTTGTGTATCAAGTCCTTCCTTATTAGAAACTACTAGCTAGTTTTAGGCAAACTATTTAGTAAATCAGGTTGCACCATAAAAAAAAGAACCATAGTAGCTAGAAAAAGTTTCAGTAATATATACATGTACTGGTAGGAAGAATTGAGAAATAAACTATGTAAACAGTGTAGTTGCTGAAATCAGATTTGCTAACCTAACTGTTGCTATTTACTGTAGCTAGTCATAAGGTCTAATGTTATGTTTTGTAATTGAAAGCATACCATGTAATTTAAAATCTTCCCAGTTATAGTTTACATTATTTTGAAACAGCATTTTGATCAACTATCAAAACTATATTGAGCATACTGTATATCAGCTCTTATTATAAGTAAGCTACTGTTAGCTTGTCAGTTAGCTCTGTTAGCCAACAAAAGATGGGTAAATATAAATATTAATCTCTTTGTAATACCTAGTTTTTGTGGTGTAACCTAATTTAACTGAGCATTGTGTAAATATCCACTTAAAAACAACGCAGCTACATTTGTGCAAATAAAGAGCTGGTGTAACTAAAGAAACCTTGCTCCACACAAATGGATCCAAAATGAGGAAAGTAAACCTCGCTGAATGATGATTATCATACAGTAACACACTCCCCAAGTTCTGTGTGATATTTAAGATATGGGATGGTGACCTTCAAGAGCCAGAGTTTCCCACAAAGCTAATTGAAAAACTGTGTCTTCCTCCATCACAATTTCCCTGCTACTTTCTCTCTGTCTCAGGTTGCAACAGTCTTTAAGTTTGGTTTTGCTTTGAAACATTCGTTTGGCATCTTCTCTTCTTGTCTTGATCTTAAGAACACCCCTCTCTGCAGATACAAGCCTCGCCACAACCCCTGATAACCTAGTACAAAGATCCAGAAAGACTTAAATAGAATCCAATAAATACAGAAATAAATCAATCAATAAATAAACAAGGTGAGCAAGAAAGAAGATCATAAAATACAAATGGACCATTTCCCCCATCCCCTAAAAAGAACACGCACCCCTCATACAATAAATACAAACATTTTCCAACAAAGAGCCTGTGAAAGTTTTAAAGCATTTGGTTCTTCAATCAAGTCGTCGTCTTCGGTCCGCGTCATCACAGAGTCCCAGCCTTTTAATACAGTACATCAGCAACAAGTAACAGCAGTTGAACATATATTATAAAAACCTGTAGAAACTAATAGATACATTGCTTCTAAAGTGGATGAACACAGCCTTTAATTGGTCTCAGGTGCCTGCGACCCCCATTTCCCTCCCCAGGTCTTTATTACTGGTTGCCTTCAGTACCTGTCTCCATTAACCCCGTTTTCAACCTGGGCCCGGTTTCTCCTCCGTCTCTCAGAGACACAAAAACATCACCAGCTGTTTCACTGTAGAGCTTTTTAAAGGAGCAGGTGGTTTAGCAAGTTTGTATTACCTACAGATCAAATCAGCTTATTATTTACAGTATATGGCAGGTTTGTTGATACATTTTGTTACCCATGATTCCATACAGCAGCTGGTTTGCGTTCATCATAAAAATCAGAAATTACTAGCTAACATAGCACTATGGCAGCAAATGCAGGAAAGAAGCATGCTAGCTAATAAGCGTGGATGTTTATTCTAAAACAAAATCAATTCTAAAAATGATAAACTTTAAACGGTTCATGGAGCAGTCACACCAAAAATCACTTCCCGCTCATGTCTATGTAAAATGGGGCAAGACACTTTTGCTTCTGGCCGCAAACTGACCTGCCTCTTCTGTGTCGCTACATGTTTTGTCCTGTTCCCTCCTGCTTTTGGCAGTTGACAGGTGTGTTAGACCCCAAGGATACAAAAAATATCTCAGTAATTCTGAATGTAAATTACTCTACATGGGTATTTCTAAGACTACAGAGACAACTGCAAATGGAAGAGTCACACAAGGATTTTTAGTACACTGAGAACGTGCGGAAGATGCAATACACTGCTCATCCAACAGGAGGCAGCAAAAGCCAACAGGCCATGGTCCTGTCAGGCCAGGTCAGGATAATTGTTCAGTAGTACCAAAAATGGCTACAGAAGAGAAGCGCATCATTCCTCTGCTAAATTGCTGCCCGCAAAAGAAAAAAAGTGGCCAAAGATGGCACATCAGCCAAAAAATGCTCCTCATGGCCCACCACTGCCATTTTACTGACAGAGGAAATGGATCTTCCTCTATAAAAAAGACTAGAGTGATAGTATTTGCATTAGCAGCTCTGTTGGAAACCTGAAATGTCATGCGCCACAAAATTTTGGACCAAAGATTTTGCAATGCAAGTATGCATCAAACCCTCTTTGGGTAGCAAAGCATGAAAGAGAGGAAAGAACGTCGTCGGGGTCAATAAGTCGATAAATTTGATGGGAAAACGGGTCCAGGTTGAAAATGTTCCACTGTTATCTGTGTAAAAGAAGCACTGACTGATTTCATTTTGTCCAACATGTTTATGTGACAGAAAGGGTGTGTTTTGTGTTTTACTGTTCACTTTGTATGTAAGAGATTTATCTTTACATCGACACATGCTTACACAAGCACACACACACGTATACACAACAAACCCACACTCACACCCATGCACACCTCAACTGAACCACTCCTATAGCTTGTGCATTTTGGTTTGGTTGTTCTATTTGGTATGGTTGTCTGTCTACAAGGTTTTGCTTTTGGTTTTCAGTTTTGGCTTTTTCACAACATTCTGGATCAACTAAAAAACTTATTTTTTTTAAATCTTGAAAGCTACATTTTCACAGTAATTTCCAACCAGAAACATAAATAAAAAAAAAAACCCAGAGCACAACCAAAGAGACAAGAAGATATGAAAATCAGGCAACAGGTCATTGAACCCAGTGCCTCCCCGCCCCCCCTCCTTTTTCCCATCGCATAATAAGTAGAAAGCAATGAGACAAATCCGTACGTCAACAGACACACTATGGAAAGCAAAAACAAAAATATATATATTCTCAGAGTCAGTTTGTGAGGTTATTCCATATTTTATCCATCCAGGAAAAGAAAATGAGAACATAGCGGAGGTTGGCGTCAGAGGGAGGGAGGGAACGATTTCCGTCTGTCCATACAAGAACAGCAATCACAGTTAAAGACAAAGTGACAGACAGGGCCTTGCTCCCCCCTGTTCTTCCCTCGTCCTCCCCCTCTTTGTTTGTATTTGGTTTAGGTACAGTTCAGTCACTCATACACATGTAGTAGCAGTAGTAGTAGCTTTTGGTTTTAGGTTACTTTTTGGTTTTTTGGTCCGCTGCTTTGAGCGAACCTCTTCCTGCTGCTCCTCTTGCTTCTCCTCCTCTTCTTGCTTTCCCGCTGTAGCTTTTCATACCTTCTCTTCCTCCTCCTCCTCCTCTTCTTCTTCTCTTTTTGTGGCCCTTTAATCTGAACTTTGGAGACAAAGGAGAGGGCCAAAGAGGGATGGAGGGCAGGGGTTTGGGGGCAGTAAGGGGAACGCCGGCGCTTCACCTCTTTCTTTTGTTCTTTTTTTTTGGTTTGGACTCTCTCCTATGCTTGTAGTGTGTATGTGTGTTTTTTCTCTTTGACACTGCTGAATTGTTGTCTGGACACTCGTCTCCCGGGCAAATCCAGAGACAGCGCTGCCAGAGGCGATGCTTTGGTATCCAAGAGTGACTGTCTGGTGGAAGATGAGCAGTCTGGAAGATGACATGATGGTGGTGTGGGATGATAATAAATAAAAGAAGGCAAATAATGCTAAAAAAATCCCAAGACTCTCAACATCTGCCTGTGGTGTGTGTGTATCCTCCTTAGGCAGTATAAACACTGTTGAGTGTATGTTGTTTTTGGTTGAGTAAACATAACATAATGAAGATGATGCTCTGGTGATGAAAAAGCGGTTTAAAAAGAGGATTTAAATGTAAAATATCCAAAAACTTCACAGTGGATCTTTCAAAGTGATGTTAACAACTAAACATTTGGCAGTATAGTCAATTTAACTTAAACCACACCTGGATTAAATGGGTTTTTCCAACACGTACGGTTGGTTTTATCCTGCTTTTGTGCCTGTAGGGTGGCCTTTGCCATAGAGCAAGATTTAATGAACACGGGAAAGCTCAGGTGTCCACATACGTTATTATACTACAACAAGTATAGACTAGCATCTTATAGAAATTAACAGCTGTAAACTCCACCTGCTTGCTTCTAAAGGGTGGTTAAAACAAACATTGTCTGTTACAATGTAAGGTAGGTTTATCAGTGTAAAGCTGTAAAGAGAGAGGTAGGTACATAACCTGCTGCGGGATCGGATATCAAATATTAACCTGCACCTGTTTGTCAAGAAATACCATAAAGAGCAATGAATACAAAATAATAGAAAACTAAATATTTTGTAAATCTTCAAATAAAAATAAAAATCCTGAGTGAAATGACAAATGTTTGGTATGAAGCAGAATGAAGCACTGAACTGATCCTGGACAGATCAGAATGTAAAAGTCTTTTTGAGCTAAAGCTTTTCTCTCCGTTTGTTGGTTTTTGTCTTTTTTTTGGTTTTCAGTTTTTGGTATTTGGAGATTTTGGTTTTCATCTTTGTAAGTGTGTGTTTCTCTTCTAGCATCTTTTCTTTTTTAAATTTGGTTGCAACCACCTTGCAGAGCTTCCAAGCTTATTCAAGTCTTTTCTTTTTGCCTCCCATCTCTCACACACAGTTTCAGTTCTCATACCTGCCCTCATCGAGTTATTTCTTTCTCTAGCCAATAAAAAGAGCGGTGTTCCTTTCCTGATGCCAAACAAAACACTCCTCAGTGCCACCACTACAGATGTAGATCATTATTTGGTTTCGAATTTCCTCCCTCCACTCTGCAGTACTCTCTCTCCTCTCCACCCCCTCCCCCTTCTCTTTGCTTCCTCCCCTCATCCATCTGTGTATATTTTTGGCTTCAGAAGACTTCAGCAGGGAGTCACAGAGAGAGAGAGAGAGAGACGAAATCAGAGATGGATCAAACAGAGAGATGGCTTTGGTTGAAAGGTGAGGTTGTAAATTTAGATTTTTAGTTTCTACTACCTCCTCTTCCTCCTCCTTGTCCTCCTGTGATAGGATATTTCGGCTCTCTGTCAGGGATCACTCGGCCATGGCCCCTCCCAGGGGCGGCGGCGAAGCTTCGCTGAAGGAACAGAAAGAGGCTGGACTTGAACAAGGAGATGCAGACTCCTCTGGGCACGAGGTTGGGCTCATGAGGTCGCTGGCACCAGGGGGTGGAGACTGGGAGAAGGAAGGCCTTGAGCTGCATCCACTGCCGCTGCTGCTGACCAGTCCCATGGTGGGTGTGGAGGTTGTCACCATGGAGCCGGTCACCATGGGGAGGAGGGTTGGGCGATTAAGGAAGAGGGAGGAGCGGAGGGAGGGGGGGACAGCAGGACCACCAGGTCCACCCAGAAGCATGTGACCTGTTCCCCCGTCAAGGCTGGACATGGGCAGCTGCCCGCTGCTGGCTGCCAGGGCTGGTACAGAGACGAGTGTCATGGAAAAAGAAATGGGGAGAGGGATGAGGGGAAAATGAAAGTAAAACCAGAAGAAAGTCAAAAAGATGATGTGAAAAAGTGACAGGAGATAAAGAACAAGGTTGAAAACATTACAAGAAAGATGGATAAAAATAGACAAAATAGAGGACATAAAAGTGATGAGGGCAAAGTGACAAAGAGAAGAAGAAGGAGGAGATGCGGTGGCAGTGAAGAGGATGTAGAGATAGGACAGTAAAAAAGAGAACAGACAGAAGGGGAGATGAAGAAGGTTGGAGGGAGATTAATGAACCCAGATCAGGACCAAAGGAGAAAATGTGAAGGAAAGCAGAGTTAAAGAGATGAGAGAAAGAAGTAAAGGACAGAAGAAGACACACGAAGTCAGTGAACATTTCTGACACGTCAGTAACAGAAACAATGAAAACCTGGATGGTGGAGTGAAAATGTCTCCAGAGCAAAGTGAATGTATTAAAATGTGATGTCTCTAACCACAGAACCTGGGATGACAGTTCTTGAAGAGTTTTGTCCTCATCGATTTGACATGTCAGATGCTGTGAAGCCATTTGAGGCAAGTGTGTGATTGTGATAAGGAGCTATACAAATAAAATTTGACTTGTGTTTATACATAGCTTTGTCCATAGCCTGGAAAGGAATGATTACAAATCAAGGCACTGTGAACAAGCCTTATAGTCCAAATGGAAATGACTGAAGGGTTAGTTCAACACAATCACAAAAAACATTTTTCAATCGGTCGCAGTGGGCTGGAGCCAATCCCAGCTGGCACTGGGTGAGAGGCGGGGTCCACCCTGGAGAGGTCGCTAGTCTATCACAGGGCTGACATGTGGACAAACAACCACACACACCTACACTCACTCCTACGGGCAATTTAGAGTTGCTAATCAACCTAAGCTGCATGTCTTTGGACTGTGGGAGGAAGCTGGAGCACCCGGAGAGAACCCACGCAGGCACAGGGACAACATGCAGACTGCACACAGGAAGGCACCTTCTTGGTCGGGGCTTGAACCTGGAGCCTTCTTGTTGTGCCACCCCCCCAAAAAACAATCACAATTCAGCGAGAGATATCAAACGTGGCAGAAAACCAATCCATCAGTCCCAACTCTGCTGTAACAGACAGTGACACCTGCCAACCTTTGAATCTCAGTGTAGTAGTCAACACTTTTATCCATTACAGCAGCATGAGGGTAATCATTCATAGTGTGTGTGGCCCCAGAGGGAATCAAACCTCAAATCCTTTCACATCAACACTTCATTTCAACTCCTTCTTTACACCAAGGCTCCTCTTTCTTCTCTTCTTCTTCTTCTATCAGAGCCGGCAGTGCCAGAACTTAAGCTTCCAAAACCGACTGTGCCCTTCTCATCAACATGTGGCCTGGAGGGCGCCGGCCCTGAATGATGCTGAACAGATCCTGAGAGGAGGGGAAGGTCTGAATTGACGCTATAGGGAGATGGAGTGTGTGAGCTGAGTTTATTTGTGATGCTTAATTGATTTGGCAGCTGAAAAAGGAATTTAGAGTGGAAACTAGTTATTTAGTCAACAGGCCTCGATACCGAGAGGGAGGAGACTGCGTCTGTTCAACTGTTTACTGTAAACTGACTGGGCCTCCTAAGCTCTGCCATAAGGGGCTCTTGTCACATCGTGATAATAGCTGGCAATTGTGTGAGAATCAAATTGAATCTTTCACCATACTGAGCGATTCAGGAAGTTTGTGCTGAGGAGGAGTGTGCACCGGGCTTGCCGGTGGCTGTTGTTGTTGGAGGCTTTGCAAGGAAATTCATTTTGGTTAGAATGGATGAAGGGCGAAATGGGAAGTGGTCTTTAGAAATAGAGACTCAGGATGACTCAGTGGGCTGGAGGGGATGGTCTGCATGCACCAACACACACACATGCACTCATGCACACACACCTTGCATGGTAGCCAGGGGATTGCTGCCAATGAGGGCCTGGTTCATCCCTGTGCTTACTCCCATCATTGTGTTCCTGAAACAAGGATGGACCACAAATTCACACAGAGACACACACACACACACGTGAACATTCACACATGTAGAGAAACAGTCGGCATGTTAACTGATGTGAACCCAACATGCAGACCTGAAGGCATCGGCCTCTTGTCTCCTGATTAATGAGGTTCTTCCCTTGCTTTTGTTCAGCACCCGACATTTCTCTCTGGGTCAAATCTGCATGTCTTAGCTTGTACAGAAGTCTCAAAAGGTTTGATTATTTTGTCTGAGTGCGTCTGAACATGCAGAACTGCAGTCAAACTGTGCAGCAGCAGTCTGACATTCAACAGCTGAACATTATACATTACTTTGCAACATGCAGCTACATACAGAATTTTATCAGGTGATGTCAAGTTAAGATGTTTGTCGTTATAGGTGATCGAGTTCAGAAGGTTTGAAGGTAAAAATCCTAAAAAATGTATCAAACATACAAGGTCGTTAAATATAATTTTAAGTTAATTAAGAAATCTAACATGTTGTAGCTTGTTTCGGTTTTGTTCTTTCAGTCAATACAGAAGAGTCGCAGAGAAAGAGCTGATTGTTTTCATTTTGGAGCAATGATGGCGATGGCTGTTTTTAGTAAAGGAACTGTTTTGTTGTGATCATCTTCAGCCTGAAGAGGAGATGACCCCACTATTTAAAAAAACTACCATTATCAACACTCACCCAGTGTTGAGCCCATGGGCCCCGAGGCTGGGAGGGGCAGGGCTGGCTGTGCTATGAGGAGGCGGAGTCAGAGAAGAAGAGGCGGAACCGAGTGCAGCTGAGCTGACGGGTGTCATGGGGCAGGATGCTGAAGGTGACAAACTGGCAGCTGAGAGGAAAAGAAGAAGAAGGATACTGATGCCACAGAGCAGGTTTGTTGCCAGATGAGTTACGGCATTATTACTAAATAAACACTTTGGTGACACTGCTCTTCATCAACAGTCAGGATGCGAGCGTTTTGAGGGTCTTCTTTAACTCCATTCAACTTCAGCCTGGAGAGAGAAGTTTGCTACTGGAAAGTATTATCCTCGGCTCAATGGGCCAATAAATTTCCAGCTGTGTTTGTTACCTGTCAGGTCATCTATTATATCGGTGAAGCCTGAGATGACTCACGCTGTAGCCAAGGTCTATAAATCATGAGGATGGGTCATGACTCATGGAGGTAAACAACTCAAGATGGGACCAGTGTTTCCATGTTGTTGTCAACAAAACATCATTGTTTTCTATTTCAGTCTTTTTCTCACAGAAATAATTTGTTGGAAAGTGATGCCAAACCAGCAAAAGGCCACGAAAACACAAAAACTTCTTCCAGATAGTGTGAGGACCCGTTTAATTTTCCTGTGACTGACCTTTGGGTTCTAAAAACACAATTGAGGAGCACTACTCCAACCTTTAATAATTTATTGACAAGACTCTACAAGGCACAAACAGTAATTACAGCTGACCTGTTGTGCTTAGGCTGGTGGTGACCTGGGACAGACCCTGACTCGATATCTGGACAGAAAGAGAGGGAAGAAATCAGCAAACATCCATCAGGTCAACTTCTGAAATCACACCAAAAGTGCTGAAGTGGTCAAGCGTTGGTGGATTCATAGTGAACTGTACCATGTGCGGACTGTAGCAGGGGGCTTTGTGCGTAACAACAGGCGAGGTCTGGCTGGGCAGGGGAGGGGTGGTGCTGCTGGAGGGGTTGATGCGTTTCTCTTTCTGCCGGCGGTTGCAGAACCAAACACGAATCACTTCCTTCTCCATGTTGAGTTGCTCTGCCATCAGCAGGATCTCCTCCGAGGTAGGCTTCTGGTTCTGAGGAGGAAAACATCAGACTGATGAGGAAATGTATCAAAGAGGAGCCTGGAGGCTTTTGGCACAAAAATTATAGCAATAGTTGCTTATTAAAAAAGATGGACTATATCTAAAATAGGACCCTGGTCTGGGAGAGACGGAGGCAGATTATGGCCAGAAAGTTCTGATAATAAAGAGTTAAATACATCGAAAAACGTATATAAAATAAACATTTAACTTTTATTTATTATTGTAATGTAATGTACCTGGAAAATGTAATGCAGTCCAGTGGGATAGCTCAGAAACATAGCTTACCTTTACTAAGCTGATAATGGACAGATGTTGACATAGTCAGAGAGGTATTAATTCAGTGAGATCATAGTTAGTGGAGGTGTTGCACTGGGCAATATTATACAGAAATGTGTTTCAAATATTAATCTGAATGCCATGATATAATTCGGTGATACTTTATTCATGTATCTGCCAGTGCAGATTGACAAAGTTGTCTAAGTGACAGTCTCCTACCGTGCTGAAGTTGCGCTCGAGGACCACTCGCACGTTGGTCTCGATGCTGGTGCGTTTCTTCCTGCGTCGGCCAGGTAGACCCTCGATGCCCAACAAGGGGGAGGAGATAGAGGAGGGGCTGGGCAGCATGCTGTCTACTGCCATGGTTTCTGTTATAAAGACAGATGGGCAGAGGCAGAGAGAGAAGGAATTATGAGACATTAAGACATGTAGGCCAACAGACTGAAGCCCAGACAGACTTGTCTGAATTAAAACAGCTCTCACAGTTTTATCCACTTAGGGGACATTTTTATCACAATAATAACTAATCTTATAGTACTATTGCTGACATACAGTATTGCTAAGGTACTCTGTGTCATCTAAATAGATAAACACACACCTTTGTACCAGAAATATAACTAAATATCACATTATCCACAAAATAAAACCACTGTAATTCTTTAAGACAAGACACATTTAGAATCTTTAGTTAATAATATTTCTATCACAAACATCAGTGCATGTAATTTTTTGTAAATGAGTAAGTTTTAAAGCTCATTTAAACATATCATGCAAAATCAGTGACTACAGGGAACAAACTGTTCTTGATGTTTTTTTTTAGAAAGATCTCAGGCTCATTTTGGCAAAAACAAACCCATGTTTGGTGATGATCAGGTAAAAGACACCTGCTCTGAAAAGCTTTGGGTGTTTACCTGCGTCACTCAGCCACTTCTCAAGCAGTGGCTTCAGCTTGCACATGTTCTTAAAGCTCAAGTTGAGAGCTTCAAATCGGGAGATGGTGGTCTGGCTGAAGTCGTTGCCGTACAGTTTTCCCATGGCCACGCCGACATCTCCCTGATGGCGCCACAGAAACAATGTCATGAAACACACCATGTACATACACACCAGGCAAATACACACACACTGTCCACCTTCCTCTGCCCTTTACCTGGGTGAATCCCAGCTTGATGCGTCGCTGTTTGAAGGTGCGGGCAAACTGCTCCAGCTCCTCCAGGTCACTGGGTTCTTCCCCCATGTGACCCCCGTGACTTCCAGAAGTCAAGCCAGACGTCAGTGAGGAAGCCATGGTGCTGCTGGACGCAGAGGTAGCTCCTACAGATGTCACAACACCAACACCGCTGCTGCCAGTAGCAACTATAGAGCCTCCACTGCTGCTGCTGCTTCCACCGACCACAACATCGCTGCTCTTCTCCCTCTGCGATGTCAGAGAAGACAGAGAAGTAAATAAAACATACGTGAGCTTTATTTAGAGAGCCACATCCCTAAAACTGTTATGACCCACAGCTAAATTATTTCAGCTGATAGCGCTCTTAAAAACAACCAAGAACAATGCATTTTCCCTTTCCAGAAATTGGAATAAACTAATGAGTGAGCACATGAGGTGATCAGCTGTAAAACATGCATAAACTAGACCAATCGGTCAAATTCCCAGCAATGGCACAGGTGTGGGGATGCAATGACCTTGACCACCAAAATGTAATCAGCTCATCCTTGAGTCCAAATGGATGTTTGTGACAAATCTGAAGAAATTCGCTCAGGGTGCTCCTGAGAGGATGGGCCGGATCACGGCTGTCGCCCACACGGAGGCATAAACACAATAATTTGACCCTGGATGTCTTAACAAAAACCACACAGATCTTTTTTTCTAAACAGCAGAAATCATACAAAGAAGTTCTGATTTGGAGAAAGTGTTTAACCTCCACCTGTCACTGGGTCAGCTGGTAACAGAAGACGCATGCAGTATGTCAAAGGAAGAATGTGAGCTTCGAGCTTTGGGAGAATCTGCTAATTGACCAGACATCATGCATGACATCTGCTGCTGCACGCTTCATTTACATTCACCATCTCTGTGCATAAAATCAAGAACAAGCAGGGCAAACCTGCTGCTGTGTTTGATATGATTTCATCAACGCCTAATGGAAAATCTATATCAGCCCTTGCATGTGTGAGGATGCATTCATGCATTATGTTATAGAAGATAAAGGCTGTTTGACTTGGGTGTAAATATATATCGTCAAGACAAGGTTTTTATTGGATTGCAAAACTGTCTATTTTGAAAATTGCCTGATGTGCTATATATTTTGTGTTAAGCAGCTGTTAAGGCAGAGACCACCTATTAAAAATATAAAGTGACTGTGCTGCTTTGCTACAACAGAGCAAGACTTTAAGGACAACCGATGTATTTTTGCATTCTGGTAGTAAAAAAAAATTGTGGTGAACATCTAATAAATGCTTTGTGGTACAGTCAACATTATTTTTAGGTGCATAAAAACAAGTGCTACTTGTGTAGAAGTTCTGTAGTTTCATAAGGTCTCTCTCCCTCACACACACAGATTTGTTACCTGTGCTTGAAGCCCCAGGCGCGGTGGGGTTGTCAATAGCCCCCCTGGGCTTTGCTGAGGTAGCTGGATCAGATTTGGTGTCGAGAGCAAACCTGTGACAAGAGGAGGAACAGATTAACAAGTCAAACAATCCATCAGTCACCTGCTCAGTCAATTAACCAACAAAGCAATTAGAGAATTAGGACAAATATTCAGTGGCTATTTGCTTTAAATCAAAAATACAACAAGCATCACTGTAAATCAACTGTAAGTACTCTGTAAGTGAGGGTTAATAACTATCAGTGCTGAGGAGCAGAGCGGGGCCTCACCCTGCTGTGGCTGCTGTGCCTGTGCCGGCTGAGACAGGAGGAACTGGGCAGGAGACTGGAGAGGATGACCCGGCATCAGAACCAGCTGCTGGAGCTGCAGCAGCTGCTGGATGTCCTGCAACACAAACACACTTCAATATCGAGCAGGAACAAACTAGACAGGCCACAAAAAAGTCAAATAATCAAATTAGAAATTCATCTATTTATTAAAAAATGCATAAAATGATTGATTTATATTTACAGCAATAAGTAATATCTGTGAATGTGTGTGTGTGTTTACGTATGCATATACGTTTTATTAGTTTTGTGTTACCTATTTGTGGATTTCCTTCATCAGACGATGTTGTAGTCTGTGTTATATGTGTTTAAGTGTTTCAGTAAACAGGTACATGCTGATTAAAGCAATGGCAGCTCATACCTGGGCTGTGAGCTGGATTGGCTGTGACAGAGCCAGCTGTGGCGGCGGGGCTTTGACCATCTGCTCCTGTTTGGTTGACTGTTGCTGCTGCTGTTGGTGCTGGGACTGTGACTGGTTCTGCTGCTGGTTGGCTTGTTGCTGCGCGGCGGCATGGGCGGCGTGAGCGGCGTTCGACTGCTGAACAGCTGCTGCCAGGAGCTGAGCCTGAGCCTGTTGGAGGAGCAGCTGTTGTTGGGCTGGGAGGAGAGCGGCAAGCTGGGGGAGAGCACAAAGGGGAGGAACAGGAGCAGGTGAAGGAATGAGGCGGTGCAGTGTGGAAGTAAATGTTATATGGAGGAGGAGAAAGAAGGGGAAAAGGAGAAGAAACAAAAGAACAAAAGGATGAGAGTGATCACCAAAAAAAGAGAACAATTATGACAAAAGTGGAGACATAAAGAAAGTCAGGAGAGAGAACAAGGAGCAGTGTCAGCTACAAATTCCAGGAACAGAAGGGTGGGTGAATCTGTACGTGCAGAGTAGGTATACCAGAGCAAGACAAGCAAGAAAAACCACCCACTATCTTCAGAATCCTCAGCGTACGCATTTCACTCTCCTGTGCTGTGGACGATTTCACCACAGTTTGTGCAAGAGTTTCCTCGTCCTTGGACTTACACTGAATATTTGCCTGGGTGTGAGTGTCGTGCTGAAACACATCTAGAGCTGCTAATTTTGAATCATGTAGCATTTTATTCTTCCAAGTGAGACCACAAAGTTGAGACACAGGCGACACAGAGCATGTGGCCATATGCAGCTTTAGTTTCAAGGCTATGCTTCACTTGTCAGTGAGCTGAAACTTTATCACTTTGGATATGAGAGACACTACATTATGAAGCGTTGCGTAGACACATTCCCAAAGCGTTTCTGCGTGTTTGCTCACCCCTGCTAGCTGACTGCCGGCCAGCATCAGCTGTGTGTGGTGGTGCTGGGCCTGTTGCTGCTGTTGTTGGGAGGGA
>NW_018128086.1:505802-510766 GCF_001952655.1 Monopterus albus | reverse complement strand
TTCCCTAAATGAAAACACAAAGACAAAATCTCTTAAAGCAAGAGTCATTTAAAAAACCAAATTACCCCAAGAAAGGGACACGCTGCCTTATCTTCACACTGCTCAAGACAAATGATACTGAACAATACATCAAAATATCAAAATAGAATAATAAGATGGAAATTCCAAAATGATACATCTCATTATTGTTGACCCTACAACACAACTATGCGACATTGTGGTCGAGGGGGCAGCGACTGTTGAAAAATATCAAGCAGTGTGAAAATGGCTTTATAGTAATTTCACATTTGCAAACACAACAATTTAATCAGCCCTTAAAATAGAGCAAGAGATCAGATCAGATGGAAAACATACTTAACAAATATTCAACAAATCCTGAGTTTAGGCAGCTGTAATTATGAGCTCAAAGGAAAAGCCACTGAGGGCCCCATTCTCACATGTTCATGGTTTTAAAACCATTTAGGGAAATGTTTCTCAAAATGTGGAAACATTCAAAGACAAACCAGACTGTGTACATGATAGAAAAAAAAAGACTAAGTCAAAGAAGTTTGACTTTTCCACTAAAAGAACTCTCCACAGGGAACAGGAACCTTTTGGAATGTGTGGAGTTCTTCTACCTGCGTTTCCACCAGAGGAACCAGGGTCTAAATTCAGCTCTGGGGTGCAGTTCTACCACCTGCAAAAAGTCTCTAGTCAGGGGCAATACTTTCTGAAGTTATCAGGTGAGGCCTGCAGCACTGAACATTGCTGACCGGCCAAATACCGTGCAGCATTTACACACAGCGTTCCTAACACCTCGCTGCCGACTGTCACGCTTTTACGTCATGTATTGACTTATAGGCATTTTCACCCCAGGGAACATTCTTGGACGATAGTTCCTGGGAACAGAAAGTACCAGGAACTTTCTGGTGGAAAAAGGCACTTTTCGTGAACTTGAGCTTCACTCCCTGTCTTGGAGCTTACCCCAGACTGAGAGGCTGACACGTCTGCCAGTCACCCATCCAGATGGCCGAGTCGATCCTTTTTGTTTTCGTGGTGTCAGAAACATTCCGAAACTGCTGACCTTTGACCTCTAGCTGCTGTTACCTACTCACAGTTCTGTCACCCATCCATCACTGCTGCCCTGTGGTGCATCATTACACCTATCACTCACTGTCAATACATTCATATCCTTTTTTCTTCCTGACTTTTCCGTCAGGGCTTTTTGCTTCTCAGTTACTGTAGGTGGGCATGGACAAAGTCACCTGATTTATTGTTGCTTATAAGGCAACGAGAGAATAACACACAAACGCTCACACACAAGCCCAAAATCGCATCTGTACATGCAAGACATGCACACACACGTGCACCTATGAAGGCATTTTATTTGTAATAATTGCACAGACTGACACCAAGAAGCAGTAGCTAGATAAAATTTATCAGGAAATATTAAAAAAAACAAAAAATGAAGAAAGTTATAAGCAAAAATCTGATGGTGGATGGATAAACATATATAACCACACAGCTTTGTTGCTTCTTTAGACACATAGGTTTGACAGATACACATTTTAGTCATTGAAGCTGCTGACAGTCAATATTTATGAGAGATCATCACACACACACACACACACACACACTGCATGCCTGAACTGACTCACCTTGCTGCCAGGTGGTGCAGGAGAGAGGCTGAAGGGGCTGGCTTTCATTGGCTGGACCTGCAGCAGAGCATACAAGTTTTAAGAAAAGCATCACATCCACATCATCATCCCACGATAGATTCAGATGAAACATTGTCCTATAATCTGTGCAAACACCTGCAGTGAAACAGCGCCACAGCTACCCCCTCAGACAATGGGCCGCAGAGGGGGTGGAGTGTAGATGAGCTGATTTTGAAATCAGTGATTCACACTTGATCACTGACACTGCTTGACCCCAAAGATTCTGAGTGTTAATTTTGGTCAAAAACTCTTTGTCTGCAGTTAAATACAGTGGAAAGAAAAAGTCATGGCACTCTGGTGAAGATCAGATCACATTTCATGACCATGTTATGCAGAAAACCAGGAAATTGCAAAGTCACAAGCACAATATTTCTAAGCTGATAAAAAACAAAGAGTCCTGATTCTTTCATGTTTTTATTGATCACACATATTAAACATACAAAGTGATGGTGGAAAAGGTCATGACAACAGTGTTTTAATAACTGGTTGAACCACTTTTGGCAACAACAACCTCCAGCCAGCGATTCCTGTACCTGTGGATCAGACCTGCACAATGTTCAGGAGTTTTGGACCCGTCTTCCTGACAGAGCTGCTTCAGCTCAGCCATACTCTTAGGACGTCTGGTGTGACATCTTGAGGTCATTCCACAGCGTCTCTATTGGGTTGAGGTCTGGGCTCTGACCGAGCTGCTCCAAAAGGAGGATTCTGTGTCTCCGAAGCCATTCTGTAGTAGTTACTCTGATGTTTACGGTCATTGTCCTGCTGCATCATGCAACTTGTTCAGCTTCAGCTAGCCGACAGCCACCTTGACATTATCCTGTAGGACACCTGGATAAACTGGGGAATTAATTTCCCCTCCACAGTGGCAAGTGGTCCAGGTCCAGAGGCAGCCCCACATCACGATGTTCCTCCACCGTACTTCACTGTTGGGATGATGCTTTCATGCTGACACACAGTTGTCTTTTCATGCCGTATGTAGTGCTGTGTGTTCTTCCCAGACAGTTCTACTCTGGTTTCATCTGTCCACAGGACATTTTCCCAGTAGTGCTGTGGAGTGTCAAGCTGGTCTTTGGCAAAGTTCAGGTTGCTGCAGTGTTGTTTTTTGGAGAGTAATGGCTTCCTCCATGGTGTCCTGCCATGGATACCACGCCTGTTCAATATTTTGCATATGGTTAACTCATGAACAGAGATGTTAACCAGCTCCAATGAATCCTTCAAGTCTCTAGCTGTTTCTCTAGGGCTCTTCTTTACTTCACTGATCATTCTGTGTTTTGCCTTTGGAGTGATCTTGGCTGGGTGCCTACTTCTATGAGAGTAGCCACAGCACCAGATCATCTCCATTTATAGACAGTATGTCTAACTGTGGACTGATGAAGATCTAAAGTCTGTGAGACGACTCTATGACCCTTTCCAGCTACATGTAAACCAACATCTCTTGATTGTAGGTCTGAGATCTCTTTTTTGTGAGGCCTGGCTCACATCAGCTGATGCTGCTTGTGAACAGCACACTGACACTGTTTGAGTATTTTTATAAGTCCAGGTCGTTCTAAACCACACCTCCACTCTCATTTCATTGACTGGACTCCAGGTTTGCTAACTCCTGACTCCAGTTGACGTTTAGTGACATCAGAATACTCGTGCTGCAATGACTTTTTCCACTATCGCTTTGTTTAGTGGTTTTATGTTTAATGGTTCAATAAAGACATGAAGGGCCATGACTTTTTGTGTTTTATCAGCTTAGAAATATTGTGCTTGTTGATATTTGTGACTTTGGTGAAGATCTGATAACATTCCATGACTAATTTATGCAGAAAACCATGAAAGTGCAAACTGTGCCATTAACATTTTGATTAACTGTATGTATTACCAAGGAGACAAGTTTTCCCTAAAACACTAACAGCTAATCATATAGCTGAAATGATTTGTATCTGTCTCATTTTTTTAGTTACTTTCATGTTGATGTTCACAATCAGGGAGGATGATTTGAGAAGGCATAGCGTTTACTACCCCCTTTAAGATCTGAGCCATCCTAATAATGAACAGCTTACATTAAATGTTATTGTGACGATTTGATGCAGATTGTTGCTGTAATTAATATATTTACATATAACAGATATGAAATAGATGCTGCATTGTAATACAGTATATAGAATAAAACAAATAACATGCATTATTCAAAACAAAAGACATAACCTTTAAAATAAAATGCCCTACTTACTTTAGTCATAAGCTGGATAAAACAGGTTGAAATGAGCTGAGGGTAAAGTCACTAACAGGCTTGGTATAATTAGTTAAAAGTTAAGATGGAATGTCAAAACCAACCTGGTCGTCAGGGCTGTTTCTGTCAGAGTCTGAAACACAGAGGGACATATAAAATGTTTATTGGACAGCATGTCTGTGAGTGTGTTCACTATAAATTACCCATCTGGTTATTTGAAGGACATAATATGGAAAATATGACAGGGTGACAAGATGGTAATCTAAAACTACTCTCAGAAATAGATCAATTCATCAACACGTCTGTTTAAAAACACTGAAATAAATTATACTGAACATGATTGAAATACAACATGTAGTTATTATTATTATTCATGTGATATAATATGTGGATGTGTTTGTACCTGAGCTGTCCCCTGGATACTCAGCCCCAGGCTTACCCTCCTCTGCTGCTTTAGACATCCTGATATCTGCAGGAAACACACACAAAGACACATCAGAAGGAAGCATGGAAAACACAGTCCACGTGCATAAGATGTGGTTAGAAAAGCAGAGATGTTGGTTTGAATCCCCGGTCGACGGGGGACAAACACGCTCTCAGCAACTACATACGCTATCCAAGTACAACTGACCATGGTACTGTGGTTTAAAACCGTGGAGAAAACCGTGGACACGCTGTGACACACACAAAATACAAATGCTGATAAGTATGAACGTATCAGGAGTTAAAGCAGAAAAATCTTTTTTCTCTGTTTCTCCATTTGTTCATTATGTAAAAAAACTATGAAAACAAGACTGTTGAGGAGAACAAGAAATGTAAAATCACAAGTAACATAACTGACTAAGTTATAATTTAAATAATTTTTAGAATGTTTTAATAATAATTCTAAAAACATTTTTAAGAATTATTTTAATAATCCTAGCCATTTTAACAATTATAACATATGTACGTAAACACACACATACACATAAATAAAAGACTAAAGATAAAGAGTAATACATGAAGTTAATATTTCATTCAAGACATTTGGTAGGACAAACTTAACATTA
>NW_018128086.1:490274-505663 GCF_001952655.1 Monopterus albus | reverse complement strand
ACAAAAACACACACACACACACACACACACACACACACACACACACACACACACACACACACACACACACACACACACACATCACATTTCTACAGAATTAGTGTTATTTTTGAGTATTAACTTGTCTCCCTGCATTTATTCAGAAACACAAACAAGGAGAGAGATGAATGAGAGGTCAGTTGTTCACTCCGTCAGCGTGTCTGAATGTCGGCCATTCTCACTCTTTTGAGGGTCAAAGTTCAACTGGAAGCATTTGAATTCAAAGGACTTCAACAAATATTCTAAAGTAATAAATGTTTATAAAAACATGTGCATCCTGAGCTGCTGTATCTCTGAAAATGAGAAATACCAGCTGAAAGTTTCTGCTGTTGTTCCATGACAACTTTGTTATTCTAATACTGCAGAGGAAAAACTCTGAAAGCTCGACTGGATAATATCAGAAATACATCACAGTCAAAATGAGGGAGAAGAGTTTTTTCTTAGTTCTTAAAAAGTTCATGTTCACAGTACAGTTTTTTTACACTGCAAGATATGAGACTTTAAAAAATGACCACTGCTGATCATTTCACCCTGTTTACATTAAATACGACTTGCAAACAACCAAGAGGAACACGCCGCTAAGCAAAACCTCGTCTAATTTAACTCTTTAAATGTAAACTTTATTGACCCAGTATGTGCAACTGGGATTAAGAGACAGCGTTTCATGGCTGCAGCTTCTGTTTGTGGCGACCTCTGGGACTGCAGCAGTAATTGGTCCAGGAAGAACGACGAAAGAGGAACTGCTTACCAGAGCACCAGACATTACTCAGCACCACCTCCGCTGCCGCCATCTTGGACTAAATACTCCATCACCCCCTGTGCTACACTTCTAAACTTCTTTCTGTCTTGCAGCTTGTACATCTCGTTTTTCCCTCTCCAGCTAAGGACTTTAGCGGTTCAACAAGAAGAGAGACGTCTTGACAAAGACACAGAAAGATGGAGCTTAAAATCTGAGCTCTGTGTGTCTGAGTGCACATGCTTGGTTCATCTGTCTAACAGGAAGCTGAAGGTGTGAAAATAATGAAGGTACATCTGATAAAACCACAGCTAACATCCTCCATCCTGCTGCCTCACTGCCTCCTTTATGGGCCCCACACACACAAACAAATGGAAGGTCCACAGTTTCTGTATGATATACTGTAAAACATGTAAGGAGCTAATGAACCCTTGAAAACAAAAAGAAAGAAGAGCTTATTGGAAATCATATATAAAAGCCTGGTGGGAGTGTGTGTTTGTGTGGGCAGTAATCTCATCATCAGGGTCACACACAAGTTCAGCGTGTGATGAAAGAAAGTGGAAGGAACGAGTATGAGAAGAGAAGGGAAAAAGAAAAGAGATGGAGCGATGTAAGGCTGCACCAAGGCAAAACAGGAGATGATCACAATGAAGAAAAGGGCTGAATGACAGACAAAAGACAGGGCAGTTAAAAAAAACGGCGTTTTTCAGGTGAAAGTGTTTGGACTCTGTTGAATTTTGAATTTCTTTGTGTTCTCTATAATGATGCACATTAATGTCAACATCCATTTGAAGCAATAAGAACGTAAGAACAGGCCGAGATAATGACATCTCTGATCAACGTTTGTTTTGTGCAGTGTGTCAAAACGCTTGCGGTCCACTGAAGACCAGCATGAAAATAACACTTTGTAAGTCTCATTGTTGTGTAGTTGTCAAAACCAGCTTCCTGCATTAATGTAATGAAAACTACAAATTCTTAACAGACTGAGTGAAGAGTCTGCTGATGGAGGGCTGCAGATGCATAAAACCAGCAGCTGGTGGCAGCACCCTCCTGGAAATGTTGAGCAGGAGTGTGTGTATGAGTGTGAGTGTACTTATGTGTTGCTGTATTTTCATGGAAATAACTACTCTCACCTTTGCATCACTTGCATTTTATGTCTGTAATCCAGTAATAAACCATATCAGGTCACACTGCTAAGCACAGTAGTACAACACGGTGGTAGGTGGCCTGAAAAATAGCAATAAATGAATAGTAACACAAAATAGCTTTGAAGGAGTTTACTGTCAAAAGTACATTCTGAAATATTATCGCTCAGAGACCTTGGAGGTGAAGAGCACGACGCAAGGAAAACAGCCACAAAACTCAAACTGCACTGGAATTCTTGAAACACAAACATTTCAGGTTTCAGTCTTCACCTACCATCTATCCTCCGTGGTAACAAAGGCAATTTACTGCTTTTTCAGCAACATAACTTCGTTGTAAGGGTACTACTCACTGACACTAAATACTGACAAAAACCCAGTAATCCAGACTGAGTTTTTATATATTGTGTCATTAACTTTCTCCATATTGAAATAACTTAGCTTCATTTTACACATACCTTAAATGTTGTAAATCAAACTAAATGTATGTAGTTTTACTGATACATCAGTATTTGTTGCAGTTAAATTATATCATTACTGCTCATTCCACCACCAATGAGACTAGTACTACAACATCTACTGCTGCTGCTCTTACTGCTATTACATCTCCTACAGGTACGAGTGGACAGTACTACTCCTGACAGTAATGTTGCTACTATCACCAATACACATGCAGCTATTATAAACACAACAAAACCTCAGAGAAACACTATTTAAAAATAGAACTGCCTAAAATGCTGGGTCCATTTCATTCACACATGGGGTTAAATGTACTTCAGCAACATCACACACACACACACACACACACGTTATTACTCCAGGCTCCTTCATCCTCTCAGCACATGAAGGGTAGGACCCCATAAAATCATTTTATCATCCCACTCCCCCTCCTCTATCTCTCCCTCCCCGTAATGCCTCAAATGCCCCTAACCCCTCTGGCCATGGTGCCTTTTAACCCACACCCCCCATTCACCTCATATATGCTAACAAATCACACTCCAAACCCCAAATATCACAGACATCCACTGTTGTCTCTGATCAGATTTGAGGCTGAGAGCAGTGCACGGGCCTCCTGCGTCTACAAACGTCTCAGTAAACCTTCCACTGAGTGTCAGAGAAAACATCACAGGATCATTTCAGTGGAAAATTTCAGGTTACAGTGACCACTGTGCCAACGCAGTCCTCCACCCCGGGGCGGTTTGACAGCCGCTGCTCGGGTGCAAGCCCCACCCCCCACTCATCCTATCATTGCTAATAGTGTAGAGAGAGAGCGGAGAGGAGGGAGAGGCCACTGGGTAGATGATATATCTGTCTTCTGGGGCTGACACGGCTAGCCCACCTGCATATGTGAGGGGTGGGGGGGTACAGGGTCACTAACAGGGAATTAGAACAGGGGAATAACTGAGGGGGCTGCCTGCACTGTTTGGCGTATAGATGTCAGAGGTCAGGCGCATGGCCTCGGCCACCTCCTGCCTCACACACACAAACAAGCCGTCTGACGCCTGCATTTTCCACCTGTCCCCTGTCACATTCACTAGCAAACAACATCGGCCAGCAAAGCTGCCATTGCTGTAACAAGAAGAGGTTAAAAGCTGCAATAAAGTATTTATTATTGAATAAAAATCAGTCTAACACACAATTACAACCTCAAACCTGCTCTTTAAACTTTTACCAAGTAACAACATTTAAAGCTTATTTTTATTCTGGCTGTTTTTCCTCAGATTTCTAGTTTTTAGGTAACAACAAAAGGCTATAAACTCTGAATTCAATGAAATAAAGTCGGTTAAAATGAAACATAAGGGCCTCTAAATGGGTAAAAATAAACTTAACTGAGCCTAGAAGGTTCTAATAAGGTTGTAAGGTTGTAATAAAAATCATTTTGTTTACTGATAAATCCGCTGTCTGTATTACACTGTTAAACATTTACTCTATAAAACAGTAGAAACCAGTGAAAGGTGTCCACTCCTGTTTCCTGTCAGGTGACAGGAAACAGCCCAAAATCTAAAGATATTCAATGTATGTGACAAAGAACATCAGCAGGCCCTCACATCTCAAAGCTGAAGTCAGAGGATATTTGGCATTTCTGTTGAAAACCAATGATTCATCAAAACAGCTGCTGATTATTATGAGACTCTCATTATGTTAGATACTACACAGTACTGACGAGCAGGAAAGACTGAAGTATAATGTTACACTTGAGCGGTCAGAAAACCCAACAAGAACTCTGAAGGCCATAAACAGGCAATATCAGTTTTAATACTATCAAGTCATAACCAAACTAAAATCTGAAGGTGTGCATATAAAGTTAAGGTGAAGCTCGGGCTATTACATAGACTCCTTTCTTTTCCATTTCATTTGCAAAGCAGCAGTGTCTAAATCTAAACTACAACTTTCTGAAACCGAATTATATACTGTATAGAAAATATATACTGTTAGTGCAGTCCATCTCATTTTCTGCTGCTTAAAATTAGGTATGTGATTCAACATGTGAGAGAAGGACAACATGTGTTATGCCTCACTTTAATGAGACACTGAAAACAAAGATCAGAACTGTATGTTTGCATTTCAACCTTCAGTATGGGATGTGGAACATGACAGACCATGTGCTCAGTGGGGGGACATAATCTGAAAGTATAATTTCACAGTTATTTAATGCTCACACATTCACTCACTCACTATGCGGCAGGGTCTCTGCTCATTTAAAGCAGAATCTATTCTCATCAAACAGCAACAGTTACAGTTAACAACCTTCACAAATTTATATAAAATAAAATTATTTTTACTCCAGAAAAGATCAGAAAGATGTTTTCTTTCTTGTTAGCTGACCCTTGAAGTGACCCCCAAAACAAAACTTCGAGTTTTTAATATCCTCCATCTGAAAATAAAGGTTTTGATATTAGCACACCCTGCAGATTTTTCCTTCAGGTCCTCTCCAGGAATTCAAGGCATTCTTAGAATGTTTTAATAATAATTCTAAAAACATTTTGTCTGGTTTGATAAGAAACACGCTGATTCACTTGTCACTTTCTAATATAAATGAAGTGGTTTCAGATTATTAGTGAGAATATTTGGCCGTAAAAACACTGAAAATATAAGGGCAGCCTGCATCAGAAGCTAATGAGTTAGCTGCGGCATGCTAGCTGCCGATACATCCTGACTCACTCCTCCTCAACTTTCTCCCCCACCTCCCACCTCTTTTTGTCCTCCACTTGGTTCATGCTTGATTTATTCTGATCTCTCTCATTTCCTCTTCTCCCGCAGCCATAATGTGACCATCTCACTTGAACTTCCCTCTAACCTTCCACCTTCTATCTCAACCCTTCTGCCTGTTTCCCTTTGTAATTTCCCACCTCCCCCTCTCTGTCAAATCTGATCTCTAACACCCCGTCTCCTCCTTTGCCCTCTAATCTCAGTTTCTTTTAATCTCTCCCCATGGCTTTATTTTCTATATTGTTTGGTCTTCTCTCCCGTTCATAAATTTGACTTTTTGCTGAGCTCCTCCGGAAAAAGGAACAAACACGTTGAGGTAAGCCTCATCAGGTGGCCCACATGTTTAGAATAAGAACAAACCCCTGCTTTGTTTCATAAAGGTTTAGAATACAAAACACATGCAGAGAAACACCCAAAGTAAATGGTAAATGTGTCATGAATTTGTTGTCTTTTAGACCGGACTCATTGAGAATCTTGACCAAAACCTCCACCGCCATCATCAAAACACCACATGAGGGAATATCTGTTGGAAGAACTGTGTTCATCCGTCCAGTAGAGTTCAGAGACTTTGAGAGTCAAAGCCGAGGTGCACTGCAGCCGTTCTGGTGGCGCGTGGTGGCCCAGCACCTAGTGAGATACTCAATGTCAGGTTGTCCTTTAATCTGTCACCCAACTCAGAACTAACCTATGTTGAAATGACAGAACTAATTAATAACCTTCACATTACCCTGTGCCCAAGATTCTAACTTAACTTCTGGTTGAATGTCAGAATTTGGTCTTGTTCAAAGTAATGTTTTAGGGGATGATACTGAGAGTCTGCTTCCTAACATCAGCCTCTTCCTGTCCTGCTTCAGTCTGATCTTACTTTGCCAGATGAGCAGCGGTGCTGCCATTCACATTCTACATCCACCAAGAACAGATATTTCTGTCTCACAGTAATGTCTGTATAACCAAACCTCCAATTTGTCTCTACCTGTGTCTTTATCCCTCCTTTGCTCTCCCTCCATCCCTCCACCCCCTCCTTCAGCAGTGGTCAGCAGCAGCGGTCATGGCACCACTGGACAGCGCTCTGCTAGCACAGGACACAGACCCGTTGCCAGGCAACAGCAATGAAAGATCACTGTGTGCGTGTCCACATGTGTGCACAAGTGTATGTGTATGCACGTTTGTTGCTCACATGTTTGTGTGTGTACCTGTGAGAGTGTTAATCATTAAAAATAAACATGTTTCTCTGCCTGTAGCTGAAGCTTCAGTGTGAGGCAAGGAAACTACTGCATAATGTCTCCACTGATGTTTACGGCCACGAGTATTCAAGCATTATTCTGGCTTTTTTTCTGGTGATATTCATAACTGACTGAGAAAACTGTGAAACCAGGATGTCACATCTGAGATCAGTTCAAAAATGGCCACGCATTACAGTTTTACAGCTGGCAAAGCTAAAAGAGCACAGAGACAAAAAACATTCCAGTTTTACACTTCATCAAGACAAAAGAACTACTTTCAGTATTTTCTAGCCAATATCAACCACTTCCTGTTTTAAAAATCCAGGATCCGTATCAAAACCACATAAAAGAAATAGCATTTCAGTACATCCACTTCACCAACTGTAGGATAACATTCTTACTAATGAGTCCAGACTTTTGATGAATCATGTTTTATGCTTCTCCAGGCTGAACAAGTAACGCTGTGTGTAGACGGTGGTTCGTTGGTGATTCATGTAGCTGAGTGCTTCTATGAGCACAACTGGAAAAATACTGCATCTATGTACTTTGTGTGTGAGTCAGACTGATTGTGTGTGTGGCTGTATGCATGTGTGTGTTCACAGGCATATGTGAACGTACACGAGGGCGAGCGCTTTCCGAATATGTCTCTAGAGTGTTTATTATATCCGATACAGTACCTCTTTCTCGAACCACATATTTCTGTGCCGATCGATTCCTCTGACTCCCGACAAGACAATAATCGCGCCGCCCTCCCTCTCTCCTTCTCTCCACCATTATTGCTGCCCTCCCCAAGGAGCACAACGCAGGGATGGAGGGATGGAAACACAGAAATAAAGGGAGAGAGAATGAGGAGAAGGAGGAAATGGTCACTGTGTGTTACTTCCTTTTCCACAATCCCTGCAGTGGGGTTTAAAGATGGAGGGAGAAAACGGGGGGGCAAAAAAGATGAAGACACCAAGCAGATGCTGAAAAATTTAGGAAATTTTGGGAAATAATAGTGAAGACTGGGAGACATGACAGAGATGGTTTCATTGAGTGAAAACAAGGGGAATAAAGATACGGGGAGAGGATGCAGAGAAGGAGATTGCAGGATAATATGGAGGACACATTAGAGGAGGGGGCAAAAACAAATGAGAAGAGATGAAAAAATAATGTGACAGGCAAAAAAAAAAAATTAGGAATCTGGGGATAATGGCTGAAGATAGAAAAATAACGAGGTGTGTTGCAAAGAGGAAAAAATGGCAAGTGTGGAAAGAGCAGGAGTGAGTGAATGGATGAGTGGAGGGATGCTGGGACAGTCAGTGAGGACCAGAGCAAAGCCTGGAAGGAAATAAATGAACAAAGATGAGAAAAAATGAGAAACAAGCAGCTAAAAATGTCTAACGCAGGCATTACCAGCAATGAGAGAGGAAAAAAACAGCCTGTGAAGAAGAATGGAGCAAAAAACAGAAAAAGAATAAACTGAAAAACGAAATAAAAGGGACGTGTAGGAAGCAGAGTGAACTGCAGTGTGACAGAGCATCCTCACAGGAAATAGCAGGAAGGAAAAGATAGTGACAATTGGACTAACAAAGACACACAGCCTCGCCTTGATGGTGTGTGTGTGTGTGTGTGTGTGACTGATTGGATGAGGAGGGAGGGGGGTAGATTGTGTGCAACAGAGCCAACGACAAAATGAACCGACAAAGTGGACAGAAAGATGACCACAAAATGAGATGGAGGTTTTGAAAAAGAAACGAAAAAGGTTATTTAAAAGAAACGTGCACGGTGAAACCCCAGTTTTGTGTCCAAAGTAACCGTATGTATCATCACTGCTACTTCTCTATGCTTCACGTGTCCCCAGAGAGACTCCTTTAATCCTTTAAGAGCTTGTATGTTGATGAACATGTTTTAATTGTGTGCACCATGTTGCCACATTTTTGTCCCAATACAGACAAAAAATGTGATTGAAATAATAAAAAACAAACACCAGGACACTTTTCATCCTTATCTGCGGTGCAGATATTTCAGCAGTGAGTCAAACTCCTGCAGCTTGACCACCACGTTTATTCGATGGGGGATGAAAGGATCTCATAAGTCCAGGGATGGCAGAAATTTCTCCACCCACAGAAGATCATATTATCCTTCAATTTGGAGTTATGAGGCTGTCATGTGACCTGAGGGATATTTATGTTTAAAGTATTTGGATTCAGGGTGGAGTGTGTGTGAAAAAACAAACCTTCTAAAACCAGTAAAAGCCCCTGTGTTTTCCTCACTGTGACGAATTAACTGCACACATTTAATTCTTCTTAAAGAGGAAAAGATGCGTTTGATAACCCGTGCAGCTCTACAAGTGCAAACTAATGGAGGACCAGATGAGGTGTGTTGCAACCAGCCCGCCGTCCTCTCCTCCAGACACAGATGCCTGGTGATCTACGGTGCCTGCTGTGAGCCGTTAGGTTTACAGGTTTATCGATTGGACCCGAGTTAAATTGGCTCCCAATTAAACAGAGAGCTTATTTGACCTCTTTACCCCTTCCTGTCCTCTCCTCTGCTGTCCCGTTAAATATCCTTCCCCATCTCCATCTCCTCCTTATTCTCCCCACCTCTTCTCCATTGACACATCCATCTCTCGCTCAGTGTACTACATCTACTCCCTTCCCCCTTCGTCTATGACCATCACCCCATCCCCATCCACTGTTAGCAGCACCTACCCCCTCCGTTTACACCCCCAATCTTTCTCTGTACCATCACACAGCACTGCGCTCGTTTCCTCTCGCTGTCCTTTCTCCAGATCTGATCTTTGCTCTCTTTCTCTCTTAACACTTTCTCTCAGTCAATCCATCAATCTCTCCTTAAATAACAATGATGAATTATTAAGCATATTTATTCAAGCAACATTAATTATAAAATACAGGCAGCTTGTGAGTGTATTCGCTTTGGCTATGGGTGGAGAGGGAGAAGAAGAAGAAGAGAGGGGGCTATTGGGAGGCAAAGGAAAGGTGGAAGGTGAGGCGGTTTGTGGTTAGAGTTGGAAATGGGGGAGAGAAAAAGAAGAGGGAGTCGAGGGGGGTTAGGAAATTGGCATGGCTAGCGGAACAGCTCCAGTCCCACCCCCCCACCCTTACTTTGCTCCCTCCTCACCCCATTCCCTTCCCCACTCTGCTTTGTATTCTGCGGAGATGACAGGGGGAAAGCTTTATTGCTCTGAGTTGGTATCGATCGGGGCCCTGCAGAGGGGGTAGCCAGACCTGCGCACACTAGAGGCCCTTTCGCAGAGGCTGCTGACTCCTGCATGCAGCCCCCCCTCGCCCCACCTCACACCAGCCAAACACCGTTCCCCTCTTCTCTCCTTCTTTTTCTCTCACTTTTAAAATTGGATGCAGGCTCCATCTCTTGCTTTGAGAGGTCAAGAGATGAAGCGTGGCGGCTTTTATTTACCTGCGTGCAACATCAGCGCACCCGAACACAGAAAACCTTGCTCTGGCAAGAACGGAGTTTAAATGAGAGCGAATGAAAACATGAAGACTTTCCACCTAAACACGCAGAAGCAGAGGTGAAACACATTCACCGTGAGCAGCAACACTCACATGAATATACACTCGTATGGAGCAGTGACTCACAGGTACACAAACTCACACACACAATCCCAGGCTGCGGGGCTGAGCTGCTGTCCTGACCACAGTTGCATCAGAAATCCCTAATCTAGGAGCATGACCGTCCTCAGTTCCAGCAGGCAGGGATCAGGGCGCTCCGGGCAGATTCCAAATTTAAGGATAAGATCGGATAGGGATGCAGATTCTGAAATCTCCCTGAGGGATGGAGGGATGGGAAGGAGCCAGGGACAAGAGGGGGTGGAGAGGAGGAAGGTGTGTGATTTGTGCCCTGTGCTCTTCTCTCTACACCCAACTTCCCAGCACTCCTAGGGGCAGAAAGCCCAGACTGGTCACTTTTTTATTCTTATACACAGCGACACACATTCATACCTGCAACCACAGTGTCGATAACAGGGTGTTAAGAGGGCAGGATAATACTGGTGTCACTGATTTACTGTACATTACCCATCCAAATATTATTTAGAAATCTAGGCAACTTCCCCCTCGTGGGTTCAGCAAACGATGCAGACTAGTTCATTCATTCAATAAAATATAAATCTTTCTGGAAAATAAAAACTCTATTAAGGGTTTATTAAGTAATAAATACAGTGCAAATGAATGATATTTTATGACTTTTTAAGACAGTGACAGTAAAGAGAGATGACAGGAAATGAGAGAGAGAAACAGAGACACCATCATGACCCCTGAGCCACTAGGCCCCATAAACAAATACTTTTTTGCGATACTAGTACTTGTTATCCTGGTTTCCCATTGTGACATAACAAACAATCACACTATTAAATGACAATAAAACAAAAAGTAGGATAAAATGAAGAAAAGGTTTAATGTGATGAGCCATATGAACTACGGCAGATGCTTCTGTGTAAAGCTATGTACAAATAAGGTACAATCCAAGCCACGGCGCCTTGAGGAGAGACCTTTGGGAAAATAGTTCCACCTCACACAATTGCCACAGAGCTGCAGGTGCATTAAGAAACAAACAGCAAATGACATTTTTTTAAGAGAGAGAGAGAAAAACACAGAGAAGGATGATGAGATAGAGGGAACAGTGGAAGTTTTCATAATGTACACACAGTACTAGGATTAATGGCAGCAAGTGGCCTCTTCTTGATGGAGAATGATAAGATATTTTTGTCCATACAGTGTGGACACTTGTACAATATAGATCACAAAAAACCCCCAAACATTTTCCAGATGATTTGGGATTCAAGCCTCTCAACTTTCTGGTCACTCACTTACTGAATCTGTACCATCCTGCCTTCCCCTTAACAAACTCCATTTTGTTGAGGTGTGCTGAACAAATGGGCGAGCCAGCCATGTAGAGAGGGACAGACAGAGGGGGGAGAAGGAGACACAGATGGACAAATGGACGGCTGGAGGGAAAAATGGGTGCTCAAGGCCGCCCTGCTCTGAACCCCCCTCCTCCGCCAACTCTTTCGCTCCAGAGTGGCTGTTATCTCTCTATTTTTACACTCCTTCCATCAACAGACCGCCCCAGACCCACTTATGTTCACTCACCAAATGACACACGGACACACACACACAGACAGAAACATACACAATAACAGATGTAGACAATGACCGTGGTGCTGCTAAGCCACTGTGAGTCATCAAGCAATTTTTTATAGGTGGGTTGTATGCATTTGTACATGCGCTGGGTAACCTTTTAGAGAAACTGCAAAGCACCTGCCGCCGTGCTGTTGACCAGAGGTTTGATCAGGAGTGGTTTTCGTCAGCATTAGGCTGGTTTAGAAATGTTTCTTTGAAACGCTGCCTTTCACCTTTTTTTTATATGTGAGATGACTTTAAATTTGACTCGAGTGTGGATAAACTCCTTGGAAAACAAAACAAAAAGATCTTAAAAGCGAGATACAAACCTCGAGGTACATCAAGGTCATTTCATTCACACGGATTTTAAATAAAAACTCTTTCATTATTTTGTAAGCAAAAATATTTTTCACATAAAAAGTTAATAATTTAAAATCACAAATGTGTGATAGATGCAGTTTAGGATTCATGCAGTGATTGTGAGAATATACACTGAAAACACACTGAAAAGAATCAGATCAGTGAGGTTAAAGCAACAAAAGTCCCATTACACACTCAGATACACACACAATTACAGCCTTCCAGAGCAGAGATAATTGTCACAACCATAAAGAGAAAAGGTGTATGTCTCTGTGAGCGTCACTGTATGGATCAGATCCATAGGGGGCCGACCATACAAAAACCGCCAATTTAATGGAAAAGTCCTTCTTTTCATGGGTGGAATGTGTGTGTGTGCATGGAGACTGTAACATGCAACAGGGATGACAGCATGGCGCCATTACACGTCTCACTATAATATTATGCCTTACACTATGTGTCTTTATTGTCTGTACTACAACCATGTTCTTTTTGTGTGTGTGTGTGTGTGTGTGTGTGTGTGTGTGTGTGTGTGCGCATGCACTGGTCTTTATTCATTGTAGATGAAAGCATGCTGGCACATACTGGACTGCCACAGTGTTATGTGCAACTAAGACCACTCTTCTCAACACACACACACGTATCCACAGACCAACAGACACACACGCTGCCCGGCTGACTGACCTACCGCCATTTCACACTACTGACCAGTACAAATTGGATAAGGGTCCATTCTCTCTGCACCAGCACACTTTCACACACACACGCACGCACACACACAACACGCACAAGTACACATGTACACACACAAGCGTGCTCTACACAACAAGCTCAAAATGGCCGAAATGCTGCGGTTGGAGTCGGTCTCTCAGTGGCGAGTAAAGTTACAGAGAGGAGAGAGCAGCAGAGGTCAGACAAGGAAGGTGTGTTGCTGTTGCTTCTCTGCCTCTGTGCTAAACTTTGATGACATTTCTGCAAATCACAACATCAATTTTGTGTTTATTAAAGTGTCTGTTCAGGATTTTTACAGATTGCATAAAAAGAAATAGAAAATTGAAAAAAATTAAATACATCCCAAATAATTTCCTGCAATTTCCTGTGTGGAACAAATGTCAAAATTACATGAGAGTACATGCTCTCCTTAAGACTGATGATCATGCAACAACATGCTGCTGTTGTTGTTGTTGCTGTTGTTGTTCTATACATTCTTTTATTTCTGCTTTAACATCCGTCCTGTCCTCAGCCTTTGTGGAGCCTGGACGTGTACTGCAAACTGTCTGTTTGTATCCTACCTTCCACATTGTTAAACCCCTGCCTCGATGTATTTTTAACAGTGTGTGTACAGCTGTTCTTCACTTTATTAGCAGTCTGATTTCCCTTCTGCCCTCCAATTTCTACACCATACCTGCACATACACCTTTCAGCATTTATTCCACCTCTCTATTACACCAATGAAACACCACAGATTGTGAGCCAGGTTTTCAATGCGGCAGCTCGGGTCACAATGCAGCACAGTATACAGTGCACGTTTCTTTTTGCCTCATCCATCCCGACTCCACTCTCACTACACAGAGCTATGTAATTACAATGTGGCCTTACCATATCCCCCCATAGCGTCTAATTGTGCGGATGCCAGGACCACATGCAGTTAGGGAGTGGCTGCATTGTGTACGTTTCATGTGCAGGTCTGACGAACTGATGTCCACACACGCAGAAGAGTGAAAAGAAAAAAGACTTGTGTGCGTTGTATGCTCAGATTCTTGCATTCTGACTTGTGTGTTTAAATGCTGTAGAACACCATGGCACGATTTAAGTCAGATGACATTTATTGTTCTACAATAAAAAAAAATCCAGTGTCATCAGAACTTACCAGAGTTGGAGGTTTTTTTATGAGACAATGCTTTTCCACTTTTTTTTTTTAACTCAGTTTTACCCCCACAACCCCGACAGACAAGCAAGCTGATGGAAGTCGAACAAATGCTTCCTCTCTAACCACAACAAGCACATCTACTACTTTTTAAGGCATTAATATAATAGTGTAGACAAGTGACATATATTACACATTCAAATCCGTGCTTATGTTTGTGTATATCTGTTGTAAATTTACTGTCTGACCACATTAATACAAATTGAAAGGAGGAAATATTAAAAACAGCTCTTAGAGCAATAGAATTCAATGGCAACACAAAGTACATCTAAAACAAATTCAATAACAGAATATTACAGCCTTCATGAAGGCTTGATTTATTACAGGACTCGACTTAATTTCAGATGGGTGTACCTAATAAACTGGCAACTGAATGTATACAGGATGTTCACTGCAAAATCAGAGCAAATCATAAAAAGCACTCAAGCTATTAATTTTATTAAATAATTACACACAGATGATCTGGCATAGAACAAATAAGGATCTAATAAAGTTAGTGGCTCTAACGAATTTTAAATGGCTGCTTCCTCATTTTAATCTTTGTGCAGGGTTGTGTAACACTCCCCACAGGCAGCACTCAAACACAAAGGTTTTATTGAAATAAAGGCATTTCACATTTTTGTATTTACTTCCTGATGCCCTGCTTTAATTATTCACACTCGTTTGTGGCTCCATATAATGTGATAACTTGTTATGACGAGTGAGGATTTAACGGTGACATTAGTAGTTACTGGACAGGACACCAGCGTCCAGCTGTAAACCTAGCTGTAAGCTGGAATGTCAAGGTACTGTTGTTGACCTGTAGATGACTAGAAGTGAGATCGGTGCAGTGAGAAACCTCCTCTGCAGGTACCATGGGACAAATTCAAAGAGTATGAGATGGGAGCTGCACATTTCCTGGAATAAACACAGTAACTCACCCATTTTCATTTGGTAACGACGCTAGGTTCAGACATTTCACACCACACAGGTGAAACTTCAAACAAAGCCTTTGTTATAATCTGAAGTAATTATTTGTGGCACAGAGACATATACCGTATTTCTACCTTTCTGTTTTGCTGTCGTGGTATCTTTGTTGTTACTGAATATAAAACAATAGGGATTTGTTAATGAAACCTGTAAAGTACATGGTGGGTGTTCCATACAGTAGTAGGGTTTATTTTAGCCTCTGAATACAGACAACTGGAAGAATTCTGTAGCACTACTTCAGATCCACATGTATAAGACACATATTCTCAAACCAACGTGTGGTAATATCAGATCTCGACTCCTGTACTGGCTCCCACCTGACTGTGTGTTGATCTAACGTAGTGTACATTTGTAAATCTGAATATCTGTACATCGGTGTGTGTTTGTACTCGCAGACACGCCACGTGGCCCGGTGTGTTTACATCTGTTGATGGGGGCACGCGGGGCAATATCTCACGGTAAAGGGAGGAGAGGAGGGGCAGGCAGGTTGCGTAGGGGAAAGACCTGGATTCATTGAGGAAAAAAATACAGCGTGTTTGGCATGAAGAGAAAGCAGACAATTATCTATATTGATTAAAGCCAGCCAGGCAGCACAGGGAAGACAGAAAACTATGGCTGGATCAATAGAGCAGGAGGGAGGGA
>NW_018128086.1:474223-490227 GCF_001952655.1 Monopterus albus | reverse complement strand
GACAGTGAGAGCTTGAAGAGACCCGACAGATAAAAAAGTGAGTGGAGAGAAGGAGTATTACGAGCGAATAAAATGAGAAAATGAATTAAAGCAAGATGAGGGAGGAGTGAGAAGGAGAAGCGGTGAGGAAGAGATGACTGGCAAGAAATCTTGCTGCGAGGAATGAGGTCGATGAATTTAACCGACGATAGTAAAAGTGTTAAATAAAATGTCGGGTGGGTATTTGATGACTTAGCATGTAATGTACTCAATGAAGAGAGCGTAAGGAGATCAATAAGCTGACATACGCACTGTAGGTGTAGACGCATGTACTCGAGGAGGATGAAGATGTGAATGGGATGTTGAAGGAGAGGAGAAAGTGGGGGAAGACAAAAGGAAAGCAGGACGAAGACAGATATTTAGTTGGGTGTGGGTAACATCATCCTTAGACACTCCCTGGGGATTGTACTGCCCCTCAGAGACCTGTGGGTGTCTGTGTCTTCTTGTGCATGTTACATTTAGGTACCAGGAAACCACATCAGGCTAGAGAGACACCTAAACACGTCTCACACTGTAGCTCTACAGAAAGCAAGACGAACAGAACGGAATCTACAAAGGAAAAGAAATGTTGTCAGTCTAAAATGTTCTCACTTCCAATGGATAAAACTAACTGTGGGTTTACACCGTGAACATTACTAGTACACTGGGAAATTTCCACTGCTGCTAGGAAATGTTTGGGAACAAGTCCCAGTCAATTAAACAGTCTTCATTCTTCATCCTGACGCTGCCCTGTTCACAGTTTTATTGTTCCCCAACTGTTTTCTGGTTGAAACCCAAGACTTTGACATTTTTGCTTTCGAGTCACGTCCTGATGGCTGGTTTCACAGACTAAGATTTATTGATAGTTTATCTGTTGCACAAAGCTTCAGTGCTTCACCAGCTTAAGTAGGACAAATTTACCATAAAGTCCAGGTAAATCAGGGGTGTCTCACACCTGCCTCGCTTAGTCCGGTTGAATCAAACTCTGGTACGATTTCCCCCCCGGTGTGGTTCGTTTGGACAGGTCTGAACACAGCAACCGCAGTCGGGTGTGGACCAAAACCACCACACCGAGACGGACCAGCTACAAGAAGGAGTTTGTTTGGTGTATCAGGTAATCACCACAGTTATGAGCAAATGCCAATTGTGCTGTTTATCCATGTTGCAGAGCAAAACTGTTTTTATAGGAATATTGACCAGTAGTGAACACGAATCGTCTTCCTGTTTTACGTTCTCATTCCCATCCCAGACTCACTTAACCAGTGAGCCAAGGCAACGTTCTCGTGATGTGTAGTGATGTAGTTTGGTTCACCTGGATTTTTCTTTGTGTGAACAGAAACCAAATCAAGGGGAAAACAGACCACATTTACAATGAACTACAGGTTTGAAAACGCCCTAAGACTCAAACTAAACGCAGTTGATTGAGCAGCCATGTCAAAACAAGCGAGCGGTGTTCATCCCCCTGCCTTTTGGAAAAATTCAACAATTAAAAGGACATTTTACAGGGAAGCTTCAGTTAAGAGTTATAACACAGGTGTCGGGATTCAGTGCTAACTTGTCAGTCAGGTTCAGGATAGTTTCTGATGATGTTCTCACAGCTGAACACAGGTTACTGCACGCTCTAAGAACTCCACACAATTTTTAACTAACCACAAATTATGAAGTCCTGATTTAAAGAAGCCAATCTTATATGTTTGTGAGACTGGCTGGCTGAATGGCCAGTCTAAAATATGTTTGTAAAACCATCCTTAAGTCTTATGCTTTAAGTCACTCACACTGCAAAGTCCATTCCAGTTTTAGTCATTTGTTTTCTTCACATTCAAACTTAAACTTAAACCCTGTAGAAGAGAACAAAATGGAAGCCAATACACATAGGCCGAGTTCTTTCAAACTTTCAGGGGTTTGCATAAAACTATACACATAGGCCGAGTTCTTTCAAACTTTGCATAAAACTACACAGAAGCATAACTACAGTACCTTCTCTATGTCTGTGCATCTCCCTGGTCCCTACTTTCCCTAAGTCTCCTCCTTTATCTTCCACTTCTCTCTTGGTGTTTATCCCTCTCCCCTCCTCAGTCTCTTCTCCCTCACTCTCCCACTATCATTCGCTGTTTACCATGACAGTTCGCTGCTCTCTTCTCCCCTCTTCACTTTTCTCTCCCTCTATTTCTCCTTCCACAGGGTCACCCTGATGGTCACCACGGCGCTGTAGTGAGCAGTATGGAGGATTGTAGGTCTGGAACAAAATGGCCCTTAAATGGCTCTCAAACTCACACTGGCTTTATTGATGCTCTGGCCTGATGCCAGCTAGCCTCGGTGTTCTGTGTGTGCGTGTGTGTCAGGGGGAGAGTGGTGCTGATTGCTATGTTGATTATACAGAACAGCCCTACACCTCTCTGAAAGCTTCTTAACACAGATGATGTGGAGAGACGAGACAGAGACAGGTGGAAGACACGATGCTGGTTAGGTTCATGCCCTGAGTGGGCTATTTTCAAAAAAAAAACAACAACAAAACAAAAAAAAAAACGTGGAATAGTGGTGCAGTGGTTCTCATTGTCGCCTCACTGCAAGAATGTTCCAGGCTCAAACCTGGAGGCCGAGAAGGGTCTTCCTGTGTGGCATTTTCATGTTTTATAATTTAAAGAGGCATTAAAGTGATCTACATGACATTTCTATACCTTTGTTTGAGAAAACCAGTCAGAAAAAGTTTCTCATCTTGTTCGGCTGCCTTTTAATTGACACAAGTGTCAAAGTGTGATTTTTAGAAATGGGACAATTTAGGTGGTCTTTTAGCTGTTTTACCTATAAAAGGTACTAAATGACAGAACAAGCCTTATTTTCAGAGTTGGCGTTAAAAGACTGTTAAGGGTTGTTTACTTTTTATGTTATGGATAAGTAAAACTAGTGATCTGTACTGAAATGTATAATGTATGTATATTTTCTTTTGTTAAAACTGATTTTATAAAACTGGCATCAAAAAAGTATTGTTTAGGAATGGGTGGGCGATGCATCAGTGATGCATCATCTGTGTTGACTAATCAGGGATGATGGATTTGTGTGAATCGCTATTTACATGCTTCAGTGTGGCTTTAGAATCAGAATCAGCTTTATTGACCAGGTGTGTCGGACACACGAGGAATTTGACTCTGGTACAAACATGACTGGAACTGATAACAGCATGTTGGTGTAAAAAAACTCTAGATGCTGTGCAGAAAAACCTCTGCGGTGGCCACATCTCTCCCTCCTGCTTCAAGCTCTCCACACACACACACACACACACACACACACACACACACACACACACGCACGCACGCACACACACACACAACATATGAGTGACCCCAGTCAGTCAACTACAGTTAGGAGTCTCATCCACATTCTGGCTGAATGTCTGCTTTCTTTTCCTTCAGCTGACGTTGGCATGTTATTGTGGACACAATGCAACACAAAGCAATGTGTGCATGCTCACTCACACTCACAAACGTACAGTATACATAAATGCACATACAAATTCTCTGTTCTGTTTCTGTCTCTCTTGCTCTCACACAAACAGGGCAGAGGTGTAGAGATCTGAGCCTCGACTCAAAGAATAAAATCTGAACCTAAAATGAATTCTTTTAATACCTGCCCAACATAAGAAATATGCAGATATGTTATCACCACATCGCATTCTCATCCCACTGAGGAAAAAGTTGAAATATTGAGACATATGGATACGGGTGTGTCTCGGTAACTAGCTTGGCTTTGATATTGCTCCTGACATGTGATTGATGAATGACTGAATTTAATAAATACAATCTACTGTGGCAGACTTGATGAAATTTGAAATGCAAACGTATGTTAAAGTATGTTTTCTTTGTTTTGAGGAGTGTGGGGGGGGGGGGGGGGGTGCAGAGTTGCCTTGGTTATAAGGAGAAGTAAGTGTGTGTGTGTTTTTGTGTGTGATTGAGGGGGTTGGGGGATCACGCTTATGAAAAATAAATTTCAAAAAGCCAGCATTACCTCTGCTCAGGCCCGAGCTCTAGCCTTTGCATTTCAATGTGAGGTGCAGCCTCCATTATTTATGACACTTTACACCTCAAAACCACGGCCTGCCTCTCTCTCCCCTTATCCCCATAGTAACCACTAGCCCTGGGTCTCCAGCAACACTGTCTGTGTGTATAGAGTGAAAGAGGGATGGGATGGTTTGGTGCCGACAGGGATTTGATGGGTGACAACATGCAGTAAATTCAACTTAAACCAGCACTGAGTTATCACAACATGGTATTAAACTTAATATATAAACATCTCCAGAGACAGAATAGGAAGATTTTACTGCTGCAGATTACCACAGATGTTTCCTCAACTTTCAATTTTGGCGTATTTGCAAGTTCGTTCCGTGATAGTACCGGCTGTCATATCAGCATCTACTCCACGTCAAAATGTTCACTCACTGGCGTGCACCTTTCTGTCTTCCTGTCCGTCTCTGCCTGATAGGAAGCCGAGTTTTATCTTGATATGTGAGATGCTAGACTGTCAGAAAACGCACAGTATATTCACACTGAACTGAAAACAAAGTTGTACTTTAGATACATGTAGAAGAATCATCCTTATATACTCCATATGTATTTTACTAAAAAGATTGTCACGAAATATTTGCATATTAAGACTTAAAAAAAAAAACTACAAGATGTGCCCTAAGAAATCACTTTGGCTCAAAGCAGCACTCAACTCCTTTCAGACAGTGGATTCTGTTTGAAAAACTCAAACATGTTTATGACAAATGCTAAATTCTAGACGAGGGCGCATAGAGTGATCAGAAGTAGAGTCAGAAGTTCCCTGAAACCTTTCTCACGCTGAGTAGATGGTGACAAGATGGCTGCTGAAAACCAGCAAGAAAACGGCAGCGAAACCAAACTAAGCTCAGACCAGGGACAATATCAAAGTTGTTAAACATGATGTTTATTGCTGCAATAATATCATGGAAATCTTAAAGCCCCTATAATTTATATCTTTTAAAATATCTGTGCATCAAATGACAGTGTGGAAATAACGTCACACACGATGAACCTACAGAAAATTGTTTCCTGAATCTGCAGCTTTACTGAGCCACATGGTGAGTCTCAGTTCCTTGTTTAACTACTCGATTCATTCTCACCGCTCTCGTAGCGTCATGTTAGGCTGCAGTGATAAACTCACTTTACACCTACTCAGCACCAAGCAGTACAAAGTTAGCAACAAGCTGTATGGGAACATTTAGCAGCTAAAGAGATAGATATTTCCCTTAGAGTTAGTCAGTAGAGACCACAAACAGAGCTAAATCAGAGTAAATATTGAGCCTTCATTTATCAAGCATCCTCAGCACAACTCCAAATGAATGACTGATAACTGAAGGATGTATAAATTAGCAACAGTTTCCTAACTTAACAAGTAGTATTATCTTTGTGTTCACACTTTGTTTCAACTGTCCCCAAGTGGCCAAACAAATAAATCAGTTTAAATAAATAAATACGTTTTAACCCTCCTGTTATGTTGCGGGTCAAATTGACCCACGAACATAACTGCTGTAAATGAGACAAATATTTGATATGTAGAAATGAACTTAATAAATAGGTTTAAGTCACTGACTGTATAAAATACGGATGCCATGATAGCTACCGGAAATGAAGCTACCACTATGTGATCGCCCCCTGGTGGCCGGTTGCAGTAAAGGTCATAAATCCCACCTCGGGGCATGGGCCAAAACTAAAAACTCAAACTACATATCAGATACATTTTTTCCCAGAGGTCACTTCTGTGGTTTTTGGTGCATGTTATCATGCTGATGTGTGTACAAATTTGTTTTAGTAAGTTATCTGATGATATAAAAAGAGGTGTGTTTCAGTTGATTTGACAGCTTTGATTGGCGTCTGATGCAGTCAACTCCACTTCCGGTTGCTATTGCACACAGTCGGGCTGCAAAAAAGCAAGAGGGCAGCCGCCATATTCGCTATATTTTGGGTTAATTTTTGTGACTGAGCCAAGCTGAGAAATTACTCCCTGCTTAGCTAAATGCACAAGGATTTTATTAATAAGGAACTGTTTGCTAACCAGTCTAGCTCTGCTGACAAATGTCTGCAGTGACATACTTCTTGTTTTTACAGCAGAGGTGACAAATGCCATAATGGCATTAAAGCCCACTCATTATAAGACAGAAGCAGATCTCTGTGGTTTCCTACTCTACAGCATGAGGAGCAACTTGATAACATCTTAGTAAGCAGTATGCACACTCCAGTAAGCACTGTGTAAAAACTATAATGCCCTTGAGGACCATGTTTACTGCGGTGCTCAGCTGCTCCACAAACATAATCAAAGAGACAACAAAACATAATTCAAAAGGAAAAAATGAACTTCTTTCCTTCTGAAGTCCAAATCCAGCTGAGCGGATTGTATTTCCATAACAGTCCTAAGAGACAACATGCATGACCTCCGCATTGTTCAGAAGGCTGACATGCATGGTACAGGCTTGGTGGCCTCTGCATGCAGTTTATGTGTAAAATGAAACTAATGTAATAACCACAGAGCCTAGAAGGGTTGAGCCTTTTCATGGGGAAAGATTTATAGTTTTTGAGCGCAGAAGAATCTCCATTTCCTGAATTAGAAGTGAACTGACCCTGTCCCTGTAACAATAGCTGGTGTGCAGCGTTAGGACATCTGCCAGACATTAGTCAAACACACCATCGCCTAAATGATGGAGCTTCTGAGGGGGCTGTAAATTACAATGGGAAAGAGGGGTAATATCCATCAGTCCATCCATCTGTGTACGTGTGTGTGTGTCCGAAGCCTCGGACAAAAGGACTGCTGCAGCTACGTTGGCCAAAAGCTCTGCTGGTCAGACTTAATGAACCTTACCCTGCCCCCCACTCCATCACACACACACATACACACACACACACACACTGCCCATCCCCCGGTGGCTCTATCTTCTCGCCAACCCTACCTTGGCCTGCAGTGGCTGTGTCACTGCTGATATTGACGACACTACACTCTCTCTCCCTCTCTTTTGCTGTGCTTCGGCCAGCAACCACTGTTGTCCACATCTCACCTCATCCATAGTAGACAGTATTGATTTTCAGCACGGAAAATAAAAAAGGCCATGAATTTTAATGCCTCACTGTCTGTCTGTCTGTCGCCCACCCGCCCTCTCTCCCCTTCTGTCTCTCCGCCACTCTCTTAGTACTCATCTTCACCTCCTCTCCTTTTATCTCTCCCCCTCTGATGCATCTCTTTGTCTGTCCATCTCTTCCCGTTTCTTTCTTCTCTGACCGATGCTCTCTGTCCTTTCACCAAATCTACCCAGCACCATTCTCTCTCTACATTTTTCTCTCCCTCATTTTTTTCCTAAGGGAAAGACGGAGAGAGAGGAAAAGTGGAGAGGAAGGTGTGGACAATGCAGCGATATGTGCTTGTGTTTCATGTGCCATTTCCCTGCTTATACAGTACCAACCCTGTTAACTAATCTTTGTGTGAGGGAGGGACAGAGAGAATTAGACAGAATGCCAATAAATGAAGATAAAAATAACTGTCTTACTAAAACATTAGATCATTAAAACACAGAATCTGATCGTTATTTCATTGAACCGCCTGAGAAAAATGGTCTCTTTTCTAGATCACAAATTTCTGGTGTAGCACCAGTGAGCTCTTTCACGCCGTCTTACCTTCAACTACGGCTGCAGCTGAGCTCTATTGGATTTTTTCCTGTTTTTCAGATGGTTATTAAGCCTGAGAGTAGCCACTGGTGACCACTACATTTGACGCTGGCTAATGCTGAATGAAGTGTGTAACATAATATATAAAGAAAAACACCCTACTGTTCTTCAGATACACTTGAACCCTGGAGTCATGTTTCAACTAAGAGGTTTATTTTACACATATTCAAGAAAATAATACATGTGCTACATGTAATTTTACCGGTATGAAGGTAAAACACAGTAAAGAAGGGAGAAAACTGGCAAATTGCAACACAGTGATTTCACCACTCAGGAAGACAAGAAAGCGGCAATTGCTATCAATAACAGGTTACATGCTTCTGTCAGAGCTAAATGCACATAATGTCGAGCAAAACTTTATACAGAAAGCGCAATTTCCAGGAAGAAAGAAAATCTTTGTTGAGCTTTCATGAAACTGTAGGTGATAACGTTCATGGTTCATATAAATCAGTACGTAATAAGCCTTCAGCTGAAGCGAGCAGAAAGAAAAATGCTAAAGTTACCAGCTACATCTTTCACAAATTCCCAAATGACTTTTGACTGTGTCATTTTGAAAAAGTGAAAGGGTTTGACCTCTTAAAGTCAGGTTTTTCAGCGAGTACTGTCAGTTGTGTGCAGCCTGGGTAAAAACCCTCAAAGAGAAAATATAATCTAATAATTGTTTTCCCTATGATGTGGGTCAGGCAACGCTGGTCTGCTTTTACAAATGCTAGATATCTTGCACATTCAAATGTGCACATAAAGTGTGTCTCAGAGGGATAAATCATAAAATGCATTGTACAATTTGTGTAACATCAAATAAGTGTGTTTTAGTTTATGAAATAAGACCAATCTCATTACAGCACACTGATACTGTATGTGGGTCAAGGTCAAACTGGCCAGACACACTGGACGTGCACACAAACACACCCAGTCACAGAGTGTCGGGGGACTCGCACACAATAGTATCTTATCGTGTGAATGTCAAACAAGCAACATAAATAACATCTGTTAATTTAGTGTGAACATTTCTTTCTATGTGAACCCAAAAACCGATTTCAGTCAAACTTATCTATCAATAATGATCATTTAAGCAATTACCGCCCCTGTTAAATACAGGGCTATAAAAAAAAATTCATCATACACAAATATTTACACAAAGAAACACAGGTGCAGACAGGTTACCCCTAAAATTTAAGTTATGTATAATCGGGTGCAGTGACGTCTCAGAGCAACCATTACCAGCTGGCTAGCTGTGGCTCTTAGAGGGCAAACGTCACTCTCCATTTGCTGCACAGCCTTCAGGCCAGCTCAATCAACTGTCAATTGGGATGCTTTCAAAACAAACCCCAGCCCATTATCAGCAAGAATGCCACGAATACAAGCAGTGGGTTAAATGTCAGATGCCTGAAAAAATTGGTTTCCCACTTAACGTATCCTTGGACTTTGTGAGACTTTGCATCTCCTCAAGGAATGCTGCTTTTCCATGAAAAAGAAACAAAAGAAAAAATAACACATTTGTATGCTTTCTAAAGATAATGCGTATGGAATGTGCGGTGCACATTTTTTTTTATTTCGCACTGAGTGGGTAAGTGTCCTCTGCAGGCTAACGGAGCTGGGACAATGGATGTATTTTTCGGCTTAATGAAAGCTTGGTTATTGTCAGTAGACGGTTCATTCATTGCATTCATTCACTCTTGGAAGTACAAACTGAAGGACAGTGTGCGTATGTGTAGATGTTTGTGTTTGTTATACACTTCACTTGTTAGAGGCTATATTAGCGGATGCGTCTGCCTACCGGTGAGAACAATAAATTAGTCTGCTCATGAGTCAGGAGAGCGTTAACACTGTGCTCCGAACGCACAAAGGATTCACTTACCTGCACTGACAATAAAATGGATAACACACTTAATTCCTTACAGCACACATGAATAAAAACTGTTTGAATGCTTAAATCCTCTGTCCAACACAAACAAATACAAACCAAACTCGCCAAAATCATCACTTTCAAGCCTTCTTCCCTGGCAATGCACTTAAACTCAAAGAGCCTCCCAGTCCTGTTAATCCACTCAGTCACTCAATGTCAAGTCCACCGGCTGTGCATCCGTCTGGCTAGCTGACCCAGGCCCCACCCACACTGACCCTGACCCTGAGACCACAGCACCCACCCCAACAGAAGGCCCCTTGATGAAGGCTACAATGGAGCCTCTTGACAAAAAAACTAAACGATTTACGATTAAGGCGAAATGCTCTACTGGTTTTAATCATCATCCTGCTACCCAGAAAAATAAAACTAAAATAACTGAGTGCAAAATCTTGGCAATATTAAAAGAGAAATTAGACATGAACTTTGGCTGAAATTATTTCTTTTATCCAACCCATCAAAATCCGTCCACTAATAATACTTAAAACTGAAAGTCAAATGAGGGTCTTCAATCAGCAAACCCATTTCACTAACCAACAACATTTCCAGGATTAACAGCCAGTCAAATCACTACTACCTACACACGTTCATCAGGGTGAAGCTGACCGCAGTATGTGGCCCCTGCCCATCCCCAAACGCTGGCTGACCATCTCTCATTGACCCCTGATAACGAACGAGCAGCCAAACACTGGTTCCCCTCCCTCCTCTCTGCCCTTCCCCCACCCCGCTGCCTGCCTGGGCCGGTCTGTTGTGGCCTGGCCCGGCCCTGAATGGCCTGGGCTGTTCCAGGACTTGAACTTGAGACGTGACACAACAGCCTGGCCAGGCGTGGACAGATGAAGGAGAAGAATAGGCGGGTGAGGGGTCGCTTGCATATGAATTGCTGGTGCAACAGAAAGGGGAGGGGTGAGGTCAGGGGGTTAAGGGTGAAGGTCAACCCCCTGCATCTCCGGGTCCCGCTCAGACCGCTCCCTAACTGACGAGCAGACAAAGGAGATGGGGAGGGGGTCGTGGATGACACGAGGCACTGGGCGCTTGGACCCCTGCCACCCCCCTCCCAGAAGTAAGGAGGGAGAGCAGGGGGCTTGGAAATGAGCACAAACACACACACACACAAGCAGATGCACTGCACAAACACACTTAGGCTGACATGTGCCACAGCTGAAGGACAAAAACAATCGGACACTACAGGCAAACAGACGCCCGCTCGCACTCCATCTGAAAACACACACATGAATAAACATGCTTGGGACATTTGCATCGACATTTTATCATGTCAAAATTCAAATGATAACATTTGTGCACGCTGCTGTGATGAACACAGGGAGCACTTCAGTCTGATCTTTAACAAAACAGACACAATCACTATTACCAAAGCTCAGTATCAAACTACATATATTTAACTCATGTCCTGGCCTTAAATAAACCACCATGATTAATAAAACTACCACAGACCACAAGATAAACAAGCATCTCTTTCAAGTTTCCAAAGCCCAACTGCAGCGGATTACAGTGCAGCCCCTACTAGAATTTGTCGGCTCATTAGAGAAACTGTCCCTCAACTGAAAGGTCACAGGATTGATTGTTTGTTCGGGTCATCTGTCCCTGGGCAAGATACCAAATTTCTATCACTCTGCAGCCTGACCCTAATAAATGATCAATTTTACAAGCCAAGGTGATTAAGAGTTACACATAGGCTGTATATTGCATCAAATTTTAATCACCTGCTGAGCAGAATGAGGCAATATATCAATTTAATGGCAATATCATGATGTAATGACTTTGTATCTCCTGGGACTGAGGTTATTGTTATTGTGATACAGCTTTATTCTGGTCTTAGAGGCTTGAATGTATGTGACATTTGGCCAATAACTCACATTTCTTCCACTCAGAGATCATATTAGTTTAAATTAAATACTGTATGAAAGGGCTGATAATCAAATCCATAAACTAGTCATGTTATTGATAATGAAATCCTCAGTTTGAGTTCATAGTACTTTATTGAATCTGCTTCCGAATCCCTTATTGATCTGTTTAAGTGTTTCATTGGTGGGTAACCAAACAAATTTCCACAGTTTTGATTAATAAAAAAAAAAAAGTTGATATTTAGCCTCTTCTAATCACTTTAATAATACAAATGGTTAATTTTAATTATGATCTATGAACCAATAACCAGTAGGGATGGGACAATATGAAAATTCAGTATATTACAATACAAAAACATCACAAACATATCACTTTGTCTAGCAAAGTGACTTCATATTTTTTGTAAATAACAGAACATAAGTTAATATAGTTGGTTGTTCTTTATATAATCAAACCAATGGGAGAAAAGGGGAAAAACAGGAATAAAGTACAAGTATTTCAAAACTAGTCATACACTGTTGTCATTGTATTTTTTATTGTATCATGACTGAATTGAATCGTACACATTGTATTGTGTATCGAATCCTGTGGAGGAAAAATGACCAGACAAACGTGGGAGAGATGCCAGTAGAAAACACAGTAATTAATTAACAAAGCAAAACTGTGGACATTCTGCTGTGCTCAAGGGTCATAGTTTATTTTGTGATGTTCATGAACCATGACCTCACTCATTTTTCCTGTTGCTGTCTTTGCTCTTCACTGGGGGGCTGTGCTACCACAGTGTCACTGAGTTATCAAACGCGTGTACACGTGTCATTAGTCTTTTTTCTCTGCAAAAGGAGTCTGCTGTAGTGTTAAAGAGGCAAATGAGACAAAACAGAGAATGTGATGAAGGATTTGTTGGCTGCTGGTTATTTTGCCAACTACTGCTAACTGTTTTGCTATCAGACTCCATCCCTAGTCAGAAACATTATGCTGTTTGATTGTGTCAGTATTTCCCAGCTCTACTGTGGAGGCCAACTAAGTGCAAATCAACTGAATGCTTTGTCTTCTCCAGTTATGGATGACTGGCAGACTGTCTGAGTGAGCTGCCATCCAACCGTGTTCTCTAACCCCGACAGGACTGGAGCTGCAGAGCTGGTAGCACACAACAACCCTGTGCATGTGTGTATATGTGTGCGAGTGTGTAACATAACACGACGATGGTCAACGGTGATCCCTCACCGCCTCAGGCGAACACCAGCTAAATGTACCTCACTCAGTCAGCGAGACACTGACATGGATAGTGGCTCTGCATGCGTGTGAGAGTGTGAAAGTCGTGCATCCTGTTAGCTCTGTAGCTCCAGCCTCCATGTTTAAGCTGTTCTGCTGTGTTGTGTGCTATCACTGCTGCTGCTGTGGTGGTGAGATAGATAGAAGGATTGGGGCAGGCTGCGGCCCTTTCAATCCCCAAGAGAGCAGAAAGGCAGTGAGTGCTGGGCCTAAATGCAAAATCTCCTTAGCTCATCCCCCCGAGGGACGCAGACACAGGGCCATTTTCTGGGAGAGAATCATGCCACCAAACGGACAGCGGATTTACCATATTCATACCACTCTTTAGAGAGGAGGAGGGAGAGGATCTTCACCTGTCCCATTTTGCTGCTATGACTAGATGTGGTTGCACCAGCTCGCATGGCCGCTAAAACCCCGAGGGGGAACCATTAAGGAGAACCTCGCTCACTCCCCACATTTCTCTCCCTTATCCCCCCATTTCTGCCTCCCTCCCCTCCCTTTTTTATATGAAGTATGAAACCTCTCTCATTCATTCGATATCCCCACTAATAAGGCAGGGTGGTTCAGCCAAGGCCAGAGCTAAAATCCGGCAATATTGCCTGTCTCTATGTAGAAGTGACAGGAATAAAGGGGGGTGGGGGCAGCTGTAAACAGCTATTTTCCAGGAACAAGCCCTGATGAAAGATGTGTAGCTGCTAAAAAGTACAGCTGCTGTATTGCTGCTGCTAGCGGCGTGAGGAAAACAGCCCAGATTCATATCAGCGGCTTTGATTGAAGCACGGGGAGAAACCCGTCAGAGAATGGTTTGTCAAAAGATGTCTGTGTGTGTGTGTGTGTGTGTGTGAGGATTGGGATTTGTCAGGAGATTTGTTTAAGATACCTATGTGGAATGAAGTGTGTGCGAGCTCGGTATCTGTGCATGCCTACATTTACCACAGTGTGTGAGCGTGCTGGCATGTGTGTAAATAAATGTCTTTGTGAGTGTGTATGCATTTGTGTACATGCACTCCCCTGTGTGTGTGAACTATGAGGATTGAGGTGGGGAGTGTTGGGGAGAGAGGCAGGCAGGCTAACAGATTCATATCCAATATGAAGAGGTTAAAGTGACGAGTCCAATCCTCCCCACAGAGCAAAGGAAGAATGAGACCGAGATGCAGGAGAAGGAAGAAAAGCAGGGAAGAAGAAGAGGAGGAGGAGGAGGAGGAAGGAGGCAGGGGTGTAGTACAACAGATTAATTTCATTTCTGGACTGAGCACTCCTCTGCTGAAGAAAAAGGAGGGGATAATAAAAGAGGATAAAGAAGAAGAGAGGAGGGGGTGGTGATAAGGCAAAGAGCTGCGAGAAGGAAAAAAGGGTAAAGAAAAAGGAGTTTTTTCCTCCTTTATCTGATGTAGTAAATGTGTGTGCACTGTATGCGGGAGAGATTGGAGCCACTGAGTGTGAAGACGATTATGTGTTCAGAACTGCTCGTGAGTACGTCTGGCCCGTGTGTCCGAGGGGGATATGTCACAACTTCACAGTGCGACTAAGGCGTTTTAAATCATGCAGAGCAGCTAAAAAAAAAAAAAAAAAAAAAAAAAAAAAAAAAAAAAAAACACCAGTTACTGACTACGGCTTTGGATGTGAAGCCTGTTCTTCAAGTCTGTCCTATTTACATGAAAACTAAAAGTCAGCAGCCTACACTGAATCTTTTGGTGGGCAGTTAACCTTCCAAACAAAACAACCAGTATCAATAATGTCTGAACACATTACTGTGCTATCTATAGTTGTCCATGTGAGCCACCTGATCTATAGTAAGACCCTTCTCTCTCATAGTCTTACACTGTTAATAGTCAACAAGCTGAGATGTGAATGACAGGCGCTGTTATATGAAGCTGTGGCGTAACATTTCCACTTTCCCATAATTAGCTTCAACCTATGGCTACTTAGATTTCTTTCCTACATTTCCCAGGGTGCCTTTTGACACTTCCCACAGAATGAGTCTGAACCTGTTGGGTCAGAAGTGTAACAGAAACAGCAATATTGATAACCACAGGGTACAGACGTTCCATTCTACAGGGAATTGACCCCTGTATGCAAAAAATTCACCGTGTCTTTGTGACTACATGTTACTGAGGACTCTGCAGTGCTTTCGCTCTGTATCTCTGTATGACTTGTAAACCCTGGTACAAAATGGTAGGTCTACAAAGAGGCCCTTGCTCTTTCCATTTGAGCAGTTGAGATCAAAACCTGATGTTTACTGTTGATGCTTTAGACAGGTGAAAGATTTTCTGCTATTACACTCCACTTCAGCTGCTGGACATGTCTCAACATGACATCATGTCATCTGTACTGGGCCTGCTATCTGTGATGAATATGAAAATTACAAATCAACTAAGTGGACCCAAAAATGCAAGACATAGCAAGCAGCCCTTTTTTATGGTATTTTCTTTAATCTTTTTTTTTTTTAATTTTACCTCATGATGCACCAAAAAGCATCCAAATCAATGCACAGTCCATCCAGGTACTTGAGGGGAACAGCTCACTGCCTAGCACTGCTCTTAGTTTGTTTCTATGCTTGTTGAAATTGTACATCTACAGTAAGGTTTCTACTTCTCTGCAGTGTGTTGAGAGCAGAGGCAGTAGAAAAAAAACTGCCAACAAAAGAAGTTCTAAAAAGAAGAAAACAAATCTGAATTAATATTGAAACCAAAATACCAACAACTAACACTTTTGTTTTTCAGTACAGTGGGTACGGAAAGTATTCAGACCCCCTTAAATTTTTCACTCTTTGTTATATTGCAGCCATATGCTAAAATCATTTAAGTTCATTTTTTTTTCCTTATTAATGTACACACAGCACCCCATATTGACAGAAAAACACAGAATTTTTGTCATTTTTGCAGATTTATTGAAAAAGAAAAACTGAAATATCACATGGTCATAAGTATTCAGACCCTTTGCTGTGACACTCATATATTTAACTTAGGTGCTGTCCATTTCTTCTGATCATCCCTGAGATGGTTCTACACCTTCATTTGAGTCCAGCTGTGTTTGATTATACTGATTGGACGTGATTAGGAAAAGCCACACACCTGTCTATATAAGACCCTACAGCTCACAGTGCACGTCAGAGCAAATGAGAATCATGAGGTCAAAGGAACTGCCTGAAGAGCTCACAGACAGAATTGTGGCAAGGCACAGATCTGGCCAAGGTTACAAAAAAAAATTCTGCTGCA
>NW_018128086.1:472944-473355 GCF_001952655.1 Monopterus albus | reverse complement strand
AAAAAATGAACTTAAATGATTTTAGCATATGGCTGCAATATAACAAAGAGTGAAAAATTTAAGGGGGTCTGAATACTTTCCGTACCCACTGTATGTGCCTGCACCTGGTGGACGGTACAGTTAGGGGCAGCATCAGCTGTACAGTCTGCTGAAAATACCTCCTAAAAGCCTCTGTGCTCGTGGTCCGGCAACAGCCCATGTGGGTAAAAATGAGTGACAGGGAGTAAGTGCATGTATGTATTTAGAAGTGTGTGTGTGTTTGTGTGTAATGTGGGTAGGGGGTTAGTTAAGCACAGGAGATTGAAGCACTAACCTGGAGCACTCAGATTTATTAAAAAGGGCCGGACCCAGGGCCCGGACTCTCCATCCTCCATTGTTGTCACTTTGCTTCTGTCTCTGTGTATACATACC